>NC_135879.1:247682822-247875322 GCF_964194155.1 Cetorhinus maximus
CAGCAGCTTCATATACAGAGTAAATAAGAGCAGGAACAGCAGCTTCATATGCTGAGTGAAAGAGAGAGGATGCAGCAGCTTCATATACAGAGTTACAGAGAGCGGATACAGCAGCTTTATATACAGAGTGAAAGAGAGCGGATACAACAGCTTCATAGACAGTGTGAAAGAGAGTGGATACAGCAGCTTCATATACAGAGTGAATGAGAGCGGATAAAGCAGCTTCATATACAGAGTGAAAGAGAGTGGGGACATCATCTTCCTATACAGAGTGAAAGAGAGTGTGGACGGCAGCTTCATATACAGAGTGAAAGAGAGCAGATACAGCAGCTTTATATACAGAGTGAAAGAGAGCGGATACAACATCTTCATAGACAGTGTGAAAGAGAGCGGATACAACAGCTTCATATACAGAGTGAAAGAGAGCGGATACAGCAGCTTCATACACAGAGTGACAGAGAGCGGGAACAGCAGCCTCATATACAGAGTGAAAGAGAGCGGATACAGCAGCATCATATAAAGAGTGAAAGAGAGCGCATACAGCAGCTTCATATACAGAGTGAAAGAGAGCGGATACTGCAGATTCATATAAAGGGTGAAATAGAGTGGATACAGCAGCTTCGTATAGAGAGTGAAAGTGAGCGGGGACAGCAGCTTCATATACAGAGTGAAAGAGAGCGGATACAGCAGCTTCATATACAGAGTGACAGAGAGCGGGAACAGCAGCATCATATACAGAGTGAAAGAGAGCGGATAAAGCAGCTTCATATACAGACTGAAAGAGAGCAGATACTGCAGATTCAAATACAGAGTGAAAGAGAGCCGATACAGCAGCTTCATATACAGAGTGAAAGAGAGCGGATACAGCAGCTTCATATACAGAGTGAAAGAGAGCGGATACAGCAGCTTCATATACAGACTGAAAGAGAGCAGATACAGCAGCTTCATATACAGAGTGAAAGAGAATGGATACAGCAGCTTCGTATAGAGAGTGAAAGAGAGCGGGGACAGCAGCTTCATATACAGAGTGAAAGAGAGTGGTTTCAGCAGCTTCATATACAGTGTGACAGAGAGCGGATACAGCAGCTTTATATACAGACTGAAAGAGAGCGGATACAACAGCTTCATACACAGAGTGAAAGAGATCGGATACAGCAGCTTCATATACAGAGTGAAAGAGAGCGTATATTGCAACTTCATTTACAGAGTGAAAGAGAGCATGGACAGCAGCTTCATATAAGAGTGAAAGAGAGCATATACAGCAGTTTAATATACAGAGTGAAAGAGATCGGATACAGCAGCTTCATAAACAGAGTGAAAGAGAGCGGATACAGCAGCGTCATATACAGAGTGAAAGAGAGCGGAGACAGCAACTTCATATACAGTGTGAAAGAGAGCAGATACAGCAGTTTCATATACAGAGTGAAAGAGAGCGGATACTGCAGCTTTATATACAGAGTGAAAGAGATCTAATACAATAGCTTCATAAACAGAGTGAAAGAGAGCGGATACAGCAGCGTCATGTACAGGGTGAAAGAGAGCGGATATAGCAGCTTCATATACAGAGTGAAAAAGAGCGGATACAGCAGCTTCATATACAGAATGAAAGAGAGCGGGAACAGCAGCTTCATATACAGAGTGAATGAGAACTGGAACAGCAGCTGCATATACAGATTGAAAAAGAGCGGATACAGCAGCATCTTATACAGAGTGAAAGAGAGCGGATACAGCAGCATCATATACAGAGTGAAAGAGAGCGGATACAGCAGCATCATATACAGAGTGAAAGAGAGCGCATAAAGCTGCTTCATATACAGAGTGAAAGAGAGCGGATAAAGCAGCTTCATATAAAGAGTGAAAGAGAGCGGATACAGCAGCTTCATATACAGAGTGAATGAGAGCGGATACAGCAGCTTCATATACAGAGTGAAAGAGAGCAGGAACAGCAGCTTCATATACAGAGTGAAAGAGAGCGGGGACAACAGCTTCTTATACAGAGTGAAAGAGAGCAGGAACAGAAGCTTCATATACAGACTGAAAGAGAGTGGATACAGCAGCTTCATATATAGAGTGAAAGAGAGCGGGGTCAGCAGCTGCATATACAGAGTGAAAGAGAGCGGGGACACCAGCTTCATATGCAGAGTGAAAGAGAGCGGATACAGCAGCTTCATATAGAGAGTAAATGGGAGCAGATAAAGCAGCTTCTAATACAGAATGAAAGAGATCGGGGACAGCAGCTTCATATACAGAGTGAAAGAGAGCGGGAACAGAAGCTTCATATACAGAGTGAAAGAATGCGGATACAGCAGCTTCATATACAGAGTGAATGAGAGCGTGGACAGCAGCTTCATATACAGAGTGAAAGAGAGCAGATACAGCAGCTTCATATAAAGAGTGAAAGCGAGCGGATACAGAAGCTTTAGAAACAGAGTGAAAGAGAGCGGATACAATAGCTTCATATACAGAGTGAAAGAGAGCGGATACAGCAGCTTCATATACAGAGAGAAAGAGAGTGTATATAGCAGCTTCATATATAGAGTGAAAGAGAGCGGATACAGCAGCTTCATATACAGTGTGAAAGAGAGCGGGAACAGCAGCTTCATATACAGAGTGAAAGAGAGCGGATACAGCAGCATCATATTCGGAATGAAAGATAGCGTATACAGCAGCTTCATATACAGAGTGAAAGAGAGCAGATACAGCAACTTCATATACAGAGTGAAAGAGAGGGCATACAGCAGCATCATATACAGAGTGAAAGAGAGCGGATACAGCAGCTTCATATACAGAGTGAAAGTGAGCGGATAAAGCAGCTTCATATTCAGAGTGAATGAGAGTGGGAACAGCAGCTACATATACAGAGTGAAAGAGAGCGGATACAGCAGCTTCATATTCAGAGTGAAAGAGAGCGGATACAGCACCTTCATATAAAGAGTGAAAGAGAGCTGGGACAGCAGCTTCATACACAGAGTGAAAGAGAGCGGATAAAGCATCTTCATATACAGAGTGAAAGAGAGCGGATGCAGCAGCTTCATATACAGAGTGAAAGTGAGCGGGGACAGCAGCTTCATATACAGAGCGATAGAGAGCGGATACAGCAGCTTCATATACAGAGTGAAAGAGAGCCGATACATCAGCTTCATATACAGAGTGAAAGAGAGAGGGAACATCATCTTCATATACAGAGTGAAAGAGAGCGCATACAGCAGCTTCATATACAGAGTGAAAGAGAGCGGATACAGCAGCTTCATGTACAGAGTGAAAGTGAGCGGATAAAACAGCTTCATATACAGAGTGAATGAGAGTCGAACAGCAGCTACATATACAGAGTGAAAGAGAGCGGATACAGCAGCTTCATATACAGAGTGAAAGAGAGCGGGAACAGCAGCTTCATATACAGAGTGAAAGAGAGCGGATACAGCAGCTTCATATACAGAGTGAGAGAGAGCGGGGACCGCAACTTCATATACAGAATGAAAGAGAGCGGGAACAGCAGCTTCATATACAGAGTGAAAGAGAGCGGATACAGCAGTTTCTTATACTGAGTGAAAGAGAGCGGGGACATCAGCTTCATATGCAGAGTGAAAGAGAGCGGCTACAGCAGCTTCATATACAGAGTGAAAGAGAGCGGATAAAGCAGTTCCTTATACTGAGTGAAAGAGAGCGGGGACATCAGCTTCATATACAGAGTGAAAGAGAGCGGGCACATCAGCTTCATATACAGACTGAAAGAGAGCAGATACAGCAGCTTCATATACAGTGTGAAAGAGAGTGGATACAGCAGCTTCGTATAGAGAGTGAAAGAGAGCGGATACAGCAGCTTCATATACAGAGTGAAAGAGAGCGGATACAGCAGCTTCATATACACAGTGAAAGAGAGTGGATACAGCAGCTTCATAGACAGAGTGAAAGAGAGCTGATACAGCAGCTTCATATACAGAGTGAAAGAGAGCTGGGACAGCAGCTTCATATACAGAGTGAAAGAGAGCGGATACAGCAGCTTCATATGCAGAGTGAAAGAGAGCGGCTACAGCAGCTTCATATTCAGAGTGAAAGAGAGCATATGCAGACGCTTCATATACAGAGTGAAAGAGAGCGGATACAGCAGCTTCATATACAGAGTGAATAAGAGCAGGAACAGCAGCTTCATATGCTGAGTGAAAGAGAGAGGATGCAGCAGCTTCATCTACAGAGTTACAGAGAGCGGATACAGCAGCTTTATATACAGAGTGAAAGAGAGCGGATACAACAGCTTCATAGACAGTGTGAAAGAGAGTGGATACAGCAGCTTCATATACAGAGTGAATGAGAGCGGATAAAGCAGCTTCATATACAGAGTGAAAGAGCATGGGGACATCATCTTCCTATACAGAGTGAAAGAGAGCGTGGACGGCAGCTTCATATACAGAGTGAAAGAGAGCAGATACAGCAGCTTTATATACAGAGTGAAAGAGAGCGGATACAACAGCTTCATAGACAGTGTGAAAGAGAGCGGATACAACAGCTTCATATACAGAGTGAAAGAGAGCGGATACAGCAGCTTCATACACAGAGTGACAGAGAGCGGGAACAGCAGCCTCATATACAGAGTGAAAGAGAGCAGATACAGCAGCATCATATAAAGAGTGAAAGAGAGCACATACAGCAGCTTCATATACAGTGTGAAAGAGAGCGGATACTGCAGATTCATATAAAGGGTGAAATAGAGTGGATACAGCAGCTTCGTATAGAGAGTGAAAGTGAGCGGGGACAGCAGCTTCATATACAGAGTGAAAGAGAGCGGATACAGCAGCTTCATATACAGAGTGACAGAGAGCGGGAACAGCAGCATCATATACAGAGTGAAAGAGAGCGGATAAAGCAGCTTCATATACAGACTGAAAGAGAGCAGATACTGCAGATTCAAATACAGAGTGAAAGAGAGCCGATACAGCAGCTTCATATACAGAGTGAAAGAGAGCGGATACAGCAGCTTCATATACAGAGTGAAAGAGAGCGGATACAGCAGCTTCATATACAGACTGAAAGAGAGCAGATACAGCAGCTTCATATACAGAGTGAAAGAGAATGGATACAGCAGCTTCGTATAGAGAGTGAAAGAGAGCGGGGACAGCAGCTTCATATACAGAGTGAAAGAGAGCGGTTTCAGCAGCTTCATATACAGTGTGAAAGAGAGCAGCGACAGCAGCTTCGTATACAGAGTGAAAGAGAGCGGATACAGCCGCTTCATATACAGAGTGAAAGAGAGCGGGAACAGCAGCTTCATATACAGAGTGAAACAGAGCGGGAACAGCAGCTTCATAGACAGAGTGAAAAAGAGCGGGAACATCAGCTTCATATAAAGAGTGAAAGAGACCGGTTACAGCAGCTTCATATACAGAGTGACAGAGAGCGGATACAGCAGCTTTATATACAGACTGAAAGAGAGCGGATACAACAGCTTCATACACAGAGTGAAAGAGATCGGATACAGCAGCTTCATATACAGAGTGAAAGAGAGCGTATATTGCAGCTTCATTTACAGTGTGAAAGAGAGCATGGACAGCAGCTTCATATAAGAGTGAAAGAGAGCATAAACAGCAGTTTAATATACAGAGTGAAAGAGATCGGATACAGCAGCTTCATAAACAGAGTGAAAGAGAGCGGATACAGCAGCGTCATATACAGAGTGAAAGAGAGCGGAGACAGCAGCTTCATATACAGTGTGAAAGAGAGCAGATACAGCAGTTTCATATACAGAGTGAAAGAGAGCGGATACTGCAGCTTTATATACAGAGTGAAAGAGATCTAATACAATAGCTTCATAAACAGAGTGAAAGAGAGCGGATACAGCAGCGTCATGTACAGAGTGAAAGAGAGCGGATTTCGCAGCTTCATATACAGAGTGAAAAAGAGCGGATACAGCAGCTTCATATACAGAATGAAAGAGAGCGGGAACAGCAGCATCATATACAGATTGAATGAGAACTGGAACAGCAGCTGCATATACAGATTGAAAAAGAGCGGATACAGCAGCTTCATATACAGAATGAAAGTGAGCGGGGACAGCAGCTTCATATACAGAGTGATAGAGAGCGGATACAGCAGCTTCATATACAGAGTGAAAGAGAGCGGATACATCAGCTTCATATACAGAGTGAAAGAGAGAGGGAACATCATCTTCATATACAGAGTGAAAGAGAGCGCATACAGCAGCTTCATATACAGAGTGAAAGAGAGCGGATACAGCAGCTTCATGTACAGAGTGAAAGTGAGCGGATAAAACAGCTTCATATACAGAGTGAATGAGAGTCGAACAGCAGCTACATATACAGAGTGAAAGAGAGCGGATACAGCAGCTTCATATACAGAGTGAAAGAGAGCGGGAACAGCAGCTTCATATACAGAGTGAAAGAGAGCGGATACAGCAGCTTCATATACAGAGTGAGAGAGAGCGGGGACCGCAACTTCATATACAGAATGAAAGAGAGCGGGAACAGCAGCTTCATATACAGAGTGAATGAGAACTGGAACAGCAGCTGCATATACAGATTGAAAAAGAGCGGATACAGCAGCATCTTATACAGAGTGAAAGAGAGCGGATACAGCAGCATCATATACAGAGTGAAAGAGAGCGGATACAGCAGCTTCATATACAGAGTGACAGAGAGCGGGAACAGCAGCATGATATACCGAGTGAAAGAGAGCGGATACAGCAGCATCATATACAGAGTGAAAGAGAGCGCATGAAGCTGCTTCATATACAGAGTGAAAGAGAGCGGATAAAGCAGCTTCATATAAAGAGTGAAAGAGAGCGGATAAAGCAGCTTCATTTACAAAGTGATAGAGAGCGGGAACAGCAGCTTCATATACAGAGTGAAAGAGAGCGGATACAGCAGCTTCGTATACAGAGTGAATGAGAGCGGATACAGCAGCTTCATATACAGAGTGAAAGAGAGCAGGAACAGCAGCTTCATATACAGAGTGAAAGAGAGCGGGGACAACAGCTTCTTATACAGAGTGAAAGAGAGCAGGAACAGAAGCTTCATATACAGAGTGAAAGAGAGCGGATGCAGCAGCTTCATATATAGAGTGAAAGAGAGCGGGGTCAGCAGCTGCATATACAGAGTGAAAGAGAGCGGGGACACCAGCTTCATATGCAGAGTGAAAGAGAGCGGATACAGCAGCATCATATAGAGAGTAAATGGGAGCAGATAAAGCAGCTTCTTATACAGAATGAAAGAGATCGGGGACAGCAGCTTCATATACAGAGTGAAAGAGAGCGGGAACAGAAGCTTCATATACAGAGTGAAAGAATGCGGATACAGCACCTTCATATACAGAGTGAATGAGAGCGTGGACAGCAGCTTCATATACAGAGTGAAAGAGAACAGATACAGCAGCTTCATATACAGAGTGAAAGAGAGCGGATACAATAGCTTCATATACAGAGTGAAAGAGAGCGGATACAGCAGCTTCATATACAGAGAGAAAGAGAGTGTATATAGCAGCTTCATATATAGAGTGAAAGAGAGCGGACACAGCAGCTTCATATACAGTGTGAAATAGAGCGGGAACAGCAGCTTCATATACAGAGTGAAAGAGAGCGGATACAGCAGCTTCATATTAGGAATGAAAGATAGCGTATACAGCCGCTTCATATACAGAGTGAAAGAGAGCGGATACAGCAACTTCATATACAGAGTGAAAGAGAGGGCATACAGCAGCTTCATATACAGAGTGAAAGAGAGATGGGACAGCAGCTTCATACACAGAGTGAAAGAGAGCGGATAAAGCATCTTCATTTACAGAGTGAAAGAGAGCGGTTGCAGCAGCTTCATATACAGAGTGAAAGTGAGCGGGGACAGCAGCTTCATATACAGAGTGAAAGAGAGCGGATACAGCAGCTTCATATACAGAGTGAAGGAGAACGGATACAGCAGCTTCATATACAGAGTGAAAGAGAGAGGGAACATCATCTTCATATTCAGAGTGAAAGAGAGCGCATACAGCAGCTTCATATACAGAGTGAAAGAGAGCGGATACAGCAGCTTCATATACAGAGTGAAAGTGAACGGATTAAACAGCTTCATATACAGAGTGAATGAGAGTCGAACAGCAGCTACATATCCAGAGTGAAAGATATCGGATACTGCAGCTTCATATACAGAGTGAAAGAGAGCGGGAACAGCAGCTTCATATACAGAGCGAAAGAGAGCGGATACAGCAGCTTCATATACAGAGTGAGAGAGAGCGGGGACCGCAACTTCATATACAGAGTGAAAGAGAGCGGATGCAGCAGCTTCATATACAGAGTGACAGAGACCGGATACAGCAGTTTCATACACAGAGTGAAAGAGAGCAGATACAGCAGCTTCATATACAGAGTGAAAGAGAGCAGATATAGCAGCTTCATATACAGAGTGTAAGAATGCGGATACAGCAGCTTTATATACAGAGTGAAAGAGAGGGCATACAGCAGCTTCATATACAGAGTGAAAGAGAGCGGATACAGCAGCTTCATATACAGAGTGAAAGTGAGCGGATAAAGCAGCTTCATATTCAGAGTGAATGAGAGTGGGAACAGCAGCTACATATACAGAGTGAAAGAGAGCGGATACAGCAGCTTCATATTCAGAGTGAAAGAGAGCGGATACAGCACCTTCATATACAGAGTGAAAGAGAGCTGGGACAGCAGCTTCATACACAGAGTGAAAGAGAGCGGATAAAGCATCTTCATATACAGAGTGAAAGAGAGCTGATGCAGCAGCTTCATATACAGAGTGAAAGTGAGAAGGGACAGCAGCTTCATATACAGAGTGAAAGAGAGCGGATACAGCAGCTTCATATACAGAGTGAAAGAGAGCGGATACAGCAGCTTCATATACAGAGTGAAAGTGAACGGATTAAACAGCTTCATATACAGAGTGAATGAGAGTCGAACAGCAGCTACATATCCAGAGTGAAAGATATCGGATACTGCAGCTTCATATACAGAGTGAAAGAGAGCGGGAACAGCAGCTTCATATACAGAGCGAAAGAGAGCGGATACAGCAGCTTCATATACAGAGTGAGAGAGAGCGGGGACCGCAACTTCATATACAGAGTGAAAGAGAGCGGATGCAGCAGCTTCATATACAGAGTGACAGAGACCGGATACAGCAGTTTCATACACAGAGTGAAAGAGAGCAGATACAGCAGCTTCATATACAGAGTGAAAGAGAGCAGATATAGCAGCTTCATATACAGAGTGTAAGAATGCGGATACAGCAGCTTTATATACAGAGTGAAAGAGAGGGCATACAGCAGCTTCATATACAGAGTGAAAGAGAGCGGATACAGCAGCTTCATATACAGAGTGAAAGTGAGCGGATAAAGCAGCTTCATATTCAGAGTGAATGAGAGTGGGAACAGCAGCTACATATACAGAGTGAAAGAGAGCGGATACAGCAGCTTCATATTCAGAGTGAAAGAGAGCGGATACAGCACCTTCATATACAGAGTGAAAGAGAGCTGGGACAGCAGCTTCATACACAGAGTGAAAGAGAGCGGATAAAGCATCTTCATATACAGAGTGAAAGAGAGCTGATGCAGCAGCTTCATATACAGAGTGAAAGTGAGAAGGGACAGCAGCTTCATATACAGAGTGAAAGAGAGCGGATACAGCAGCTTCATATACAGAGTGAAAGAGAGCGGATACAGCAGCTTCATATACAGAGTGAAAGAGAGAAGGAACATCATCTTCATATACAGAGTGAAAGAGAGCGCATACAGCAGCTTCATATAGAGAGTGAAAGAGAGCGGATACAGCAGCTTCATATACAGTGTGAATGAGAGTGGGAACAGCAGCTACATATACAGAGTGAAAGAGAGCGGATACAGCAGCTTCAAATACAGAGTGAAAGAGAGCCGGCACAGCAGCTTCATATACAGAGTGAAAGAGAGCGGATGCAGCAGCTTCATATACGGAGTGAAAGTGAGCGGGGACAGCAGCTTCATATACAGAGTGAAAGAGAGCGGATACAGTAGCTTCATATACAGAGTGAAAGAGAGCGAATACAGCAGCTTCATATACAGAGAGAAAGAGAGCGCATAAAGCACCTTCATATAGAGAGTGAAAGAGAGAGAGAACATCATCTTCATATACAGAGTGAAAGAGAGCGGATACAGCAGCTTCATATACAGAGTGAATGTGAGCGGGGACAGCAGCTGCATGTACAGAGTGAAAGACAGCGGATACAGCAGCTTCATATATAGAGTAAAACAGAGCGGGGACAGCAGCTGCATATACAGAGTGAAAGAGAGCGGATACAGCAGCTTGATATACAGATTGAAAGAGAGAGGATACAGCAGCTTCATATAAAGAGTGAATGAGAGCGGGGACAGTAGCTTCATATACAGAGTGAATGAGAGCGGATACAGCAGCTTCATATATAGAGTGAAAGAGAGCGGGGACAGCAGCTGCATATACAGAGTGAAAGAGAGCGGATACAGCAGCTTGATATACAGATTGAAAGAGAGCGGATACAGCAGCTTCATATAAAGAGTGAATGAGAGCGGGGACAGCATCTTCATATACAGAGTGAAAGAGAGCGGATACAGCAGCTGCATATACAGAGTGAAAGAGAGCGGAAAGAGCAGCTTCATATACAGAGTGAAAGTGAGCGGGGACAGCAGCTTCATATACAGAGTGAAAGAGAGCAGATACAGCAGATTCATATACAGAGTGAACGAGAGCGGATACAGCAGCTTTATATACAGAGTGAATGAGAGCGGATACAACAGCTTCGTATACTGAGTGAAAGAGAGCGGATACAGCAGCTTCATATACAGATTTGAAAAAGTGCGGAAGTAGCAGCTTCATATACAGAATGAAAGAGAGCGGATACAGCAGCTTCATATACAGAGTGAAAGAGAGCGGGAACAGCAGCTTCATATACAGAGTGAAAGAGAGTGGGAACAGCAGCTTCATTTACAGAGTGAAAAATTGCGGGAACAGCAGCTTCATATACAGAGTGAAAGAGAGCGGATACAGCAGCTTCATATGCAGAGTGACAGAGAGCGGATACAGCATCTTTATATACAGAGTGAAAGAGAGCGGATACAACAGCTTCATATACAGAGTGAAAGAGAGCGTGGTCAGCAGCTGCATATACAGAGTGAAAGAGAGCTGATGTAGCAGCTTCATATACAGAGTGTAAGAAAGCGGATACAGCAGCTTTATATACAGAGTGAAAGAGAGCGGATACAACAGCTTCATATACAAAGTGAAAGAGAGCGGATACTGCAGCTTCATATGCAGAGTTAAAGAGAGCGGATATAGCAGCTTCATATACAGAGTGAAAGAGAGCGGATACAGCAGCTTCATATACAGAGTGAAAGAGAGCGGGAACATCAGCTTCATATACAGAGTGAAAAAGAGCGGGAACAGCAGCTTCATATACAGAGTGAAAGAGAGCGGATACAGCACCTTCATATACAGAGTGAAAGAGAGCGGGAACAGCAGCTTCATATACAGAGTGAAAGACAGCGGATACAGAAGCTGCATATACAGAGTAAAAGTGAGCGGGAACAGCAGCTTCATTTACAGAGTGAAAGAGAGCGTAGACATCAGCTTCATATACAGAGTGAAAGAAAGCGGGAACAGCAACTTCATAAACAGAGTGAAAGAGTGCGGATGCAGCAGCTTCATATACAGAGTGAAAGAGAGCGGATTCAGCAGCTTCATTTACAGAGTGAAAGAGAGCCGGTACAGCAGCTTCATATACAGAATGAAAGAGAGCGGGATCAGCAGCTTCAAATACAGAGTGAAATAGAGCGGTACAGCAGCTTCATGTACAGAGTGAAACAGAGCGGATACAGCAGCTTCATATACAGAGTGACAGAGACCGTATACAGCAGTTTCATACACAGAGTGAAAGAGAGCAGATACAGCAGCTTCATATACAGAGTGAAAGAGAGCAGATATAGCAGCTTCATATACAGAGTGTAAGAAAGCGGATATAGCAGCTTCATATACAGAGTGAAAGAGAGCGGATACAGCAGCTTCATATACAGAGTGAAAGAGAGCGGGAACATCAGCTTCATATACAGAGTGAAAAAGAGCGGGAACAGGAGCTTCATATACAGAGTGAAAGAGAGAGGATACAGCAGCTTCATATACAGAGTGAAAGAGAGCGGGAACAGCAGCTTCATATACAGAGTGAAAGACAGCAGATACAGAAGCTGCATATACAGAGTGAAAGTGAGCGGGAACAGCAGCTTCATTTACAGAGTGAAAGAGAGCGTAGACATCAGCTTCATATACAGAGTGAAAGAAAGCGGGAACAGCAACTTCATAAACAGAGTGAAAGAGAGCAGATGCAGCAGCTTCATTTACAGAGTGAAAGAGAGCGGATACAGCATCTTTATATACAGAGTGAAAGAGAGCGGATACAACAGCTTCATATACAGAGTGAAAGAGAGCGTGGTCAGCAGCTGCATATACAGAGTGAAAGAGAGCTGATGTAGCAGCTTCATATACAGAGTGTAAGAAAGCGGATACAGCAGCTTTATATACAGAGTGAAAGAGAGCGGATACAACAGCTTCATATACAAAGTGAAAGAGAGCGGATACTGCAGCTTCATATGCAGAGTTAAAGAGAGCGGATATAGCAGCTTCATATACAGAGTGAAAGAGAGCGGATACAGCAGCTTCATATACAGAGTGAAAGAGAGCGGGAACATCAGCTTCATATACAGAGTGAAAAAGAGCGGGAACAGCAGCTTCATATACAGAGTGAAAGAGAGCGGATACAGCACCTTCATATACAGAGTGAAAGAGAGCGGGAACAGCAGCTTCATATACAGAGTGAAAGACAGCGGATACAGAAGCTGCATATACAGAGTAAAAGTGAGCGGGAACAGCAGCTTCATTTACAGAGTGAAAGAGAGCGTAGACATCAGCTTCATATACAGAGTGAAAGAAAGCGGGAACAGCAACTTCATAAACAGAGTGAAAGAGTGCGGATGCAGCAGCTTCATATACAGAGTGAAAGAGAGCGGATTCAGCAGCTTCATTTACAGAGTGAAAGAGAGCCGGTACAGCAGCTTCATATACAGAATGAAAGAGAGCGGGATCAGCAGCTTCAAATACAGAGTGAAATAGAGCGGTACAGCAGCTTCATGTACAGAGTGAAACAGAGCGGATACAGCAGCTTCATATACAGAGTGACAGAGACCGTATACAGCAGTTTCATACACAGAGTGAAAGAGAGCAGATACAGCAGCTTCATATACAGAGTGAAAGAGAGCAGATATAGCAGCTTCATATACAGAGTGTAAGAAAGCGGATATAGCAGCTTCATATACAGAGTGAAAGAGAGCGGATACAGCAGCTTCATATACAGAGTGAAAGAGAGCGGGAACATCAGCTTCATATACAGAGTGAAAAAGAGCGGGAACAGGAGCTTCATATACAGAGTGAAAGAGAGAGGATACAGCAGCTTCATATACAGAGTGAAAGAGAGCGGGAACAGCAGCTTCATATACAGAGTGAAAGACAGCAGATACAGAAGCTGCATATACAGAGTGAAAGTGAGCGGGAACAGCAGCTTCATTTACAGAGTGAAAGAGAGCGTAGACATCAGCTTCATATACAGAGTGAAAGAAAGCGGGAACAGCAACTTCATAAACAGAGTGAAAGAGAGCAGATGCAGCAGCTTCATTTACAGAGTGAAAGAGAGCGGATTCAGCAGCTTCATTTACAGAGTGAAAGAGAGCCGGTACAGCAGCTTCATATACAGAATGAAAGAGAGCGGGATCAGCAGCTTCAAATACAGAGTAAAATAGAGTGGATACAGCAGCTTCATGTACAGAGTGAAACAGAGCGGATACAGCAGCTTCATATACAGAGTGACAGAGACCGGATACAGCAGTTTCATACACAGAGTGAAAGAGAGCAGATACAGCAGCTTTATATACAGAGTGAAAGAGAGCGGATACAACAGCTTCATATACAAAGTGAAAGAGAGCGGATACAGCAGCTTCATATACAGAGTTAAAGAGAGCGGATATAGCAGCTTCATATACAGAGTGAAAGAGAGTGGATACAGCAGCTTCATATGCAGAGTGAAAGAGAGCGGGAACAGCAGCTTCATATACAGAGTGAAAGAGAGCGGATACAGCAGCTTCATATACAGAGTGAAAGAGAGCGGGAACAGCAGCTTCATATACAGAGTGAAAGACAGCGGATACAGAAGCTGCATATACAGAGTGAAAGAGAGCGGGATCAGCAGCTTCATTTACAGAGTGAAAGAGAGCGGAGACATCAGCTTCATATACAGAGTGAAAGAGAGCGGGAACAGCAACTTCATAAACAGAGTGTAAGAGTGCGGATACAGCAGCTTCATATACAGAGTGAAAGAGAGCGGATGCAGCAGCTTCATATACAGAGTGAAAGAGAGCGGATTCAGCAGCTTCATTTACAGAGTGAAAGAGAGCCGGTACAGCAGCTTCATATACAGAGTGAAAGAGAGCGGGATCAGCAGCTTCATATTCAGAGTGAAACAGAGCGGATACAGCAGCTTCATGTACAGAGTGAAACAGAGCGGATATAGCAGCTTCATATACAGAGTGACAGAGACCGGATACAGCAGTTTCATACACAGAGTGAAAGAGAGCAGATACAGCAGCTTCATATACAGAGTGAAAGAGAGCGGGAACAGCAGCTTCATATTCAGAGTGAAAGAGAGCCGATACAGCACCTTCATATACAGAGTGAAAGAGAGCTGGGACAGCAGCTTCATACACAGAGTGAAAGAGAGTGGATAAAGCACCTTCATATACAGAGTGAAAGAGAGCGGATGCAGCAGCTTCATATACAGAGTGAAAGTGAGCAGGGACAGCAGCTTCATATACAGAGTGAAAGTGAGCGGATACAGCAGCTTCATATACAGAGTGAAAGAGAGAGGGAACATCATCTTCATATACAGAGTGAAAGAGAGCGCATACAGCAGCTTCATATACTGAGTGAAAGAGAGCGGGAACAGCAGCTTCATATACAGAGTGAAAGAGAGCAGATACAGCAGCTTCATATACAGATTGAAAGAGAGCGGTGACCGCAACTTCATATACAGAGTGAAAGACAGCGGATGCAGCAGCTTCATAGACAGAGTGAAAGTGAGCGGGGACAGCAGCTTCATATACAGAGTGAAAGAGAGCGGATACAGCAGCTTCATATACAGAGTGAAAGAGAGCGAATACAGCAGCTTCATATACAGAGTGAAAGAGAGGGGATAAAGCACCTTCATATAGAGAGAGAAAGAGAGCGGGAACAGCAGCATCATATACAGAGTGAAAGAGAGAGGGAACATCATCTTCATATACAGAGTGAAAGAGAGCGGATACAGCAGCTTCATATACAGAGTGAAAGAGAGCGGATACAGCAGCTGCATATACAGAGTGAAAGAAAGCGGATACAGCAGCTTGATATACAGATTGAAAGAGAGCGGATACAGCTGCTTCATATAAAGAGTGAATGAGAGCGGGGACAGCAGCTTCATATACAGAGTGAAAGAGAGCGGAAACAGCAGCTTCATATACAGAGTGAAAGTGAGCGGGAACAGCAGCTTCATATACAGAGTGAAAGAGAGCAGATACAGCAGATTCATATACAGAGTGAACGAGAGCGGATACAGCAGCTTTATATACAGAGTGAATGAGAGCGGATACAACAGCTTCATATACTGAGTGAAAGAGAGCGGATACAGCAGCTTCATATACAGATTTGAAAAAGTGCGGAAGTAGCAGCTTCATATACAGAATGAAAGAGAGCGGATACTGCAGCTTCATATACAGAGTGAAAGAGAGCGGGAACAGCAGCTTCATATACAGAGTGAAAGAGAGCGGGAACAGCAGCTTTATTTACAGAGTGAAAAATTGCGGGAACAGCAGCTTCATATACAGAGTGAAAGAGAGCGGATACAGCAGCTTCATATGCAGAGTGACAGAGAGCGGATACAGCAGCTTTATATACAGAGTGAAAGAGAGCGGATACAACAGCTTCATATACAGAGTGAAAGAGAGCGTGGTCAGCAGCTTCATATACAGAGTGAAAGAGAGCAGATACAGCAGCTTCATATACAGAGTGTAAGAATGCTGATACAGCAGCTTTATATACAGAGTGAAAGAGAGCGGATACAACAGCTTCATATACAGAGTGAAAGAGAGCGGATACAGCAGCTTCATATACAGAGTTAAAGAGAGCGGATAAAGCAGCTTCATATATAGAGTGAAAGAGAGCGGATACAGCAGCTTCATATACAGAGTGAAAGAGAGCGGGAACAGCAGCTTCATATACAGAGTGAAAGAGAGCGAATACAGCACCTTCATATACAGAGTGAAAGAGAGCTGGGACAGCAGCTTCATACACAGAGTGAATGAGAGCTAATAAAGCATCTTCATATACAGAGTGAAAGAGAGCTGATGCAGCAGCTTCATATACAGAGTGAAAGTGAGAAGGGACAGCAGCTTCATATACAGAGTGAAAGAGAGCGGATACAGCAGCTTCATATACAGAGTGAAAGAGAGCGGATACAGCAGCTTCATATACAGAGTGAAAGAGAGAGGGAACATCATCTTCATATACAGAGTGAAAGAGAGCGCATACAGCAGCTTCATATAGAGAGTGAAAGAGAGCGGATACAGCAGCTTCATATACAGTGTGAATGAGAGTGGGATCAGCAGCTACATATACAGAGTGAAAGAGAGCGGATACAGCAGCTTCATATACAGAGTGAAAGAGAGCCGGCACAGCAGCTTCATATACAGAGTGAAAGAGAGCGGATGCAGCAGCTTCATATACGGAGTGAAAGTGAGCGGGGACAGCAGCTTCATATACAGAGTGAAAGAGAGCGGATACAGTAGCTTCATATAGAGAGTGAAAGAGAGCGAATACAGCAGCTTCATATACAGAGTGAAAGAGAGCGCATAAAGCACCTTCATATAGAGAGTGAAAGAGAGAGGGAACATCATCTTCATATACAGAGTGAAAGAGAGCGGATACAGCAGCTTCATATACAGAGTGAATGTGAGCGGGGACAGCAGCTGCATGTACAGAGTGAAAGACAGCGGATACAGCAGCTTCATATATAGAGTAAAACAGAGCGGGGACAGCAGCTGCATATACAGAGTGAAAGAGAGCGGATACAGCAGCTTGATATACAGATTGAAATAGAGTGGATACAGCAGCTTCATATAAAGAGTGAATGAGAGCGGGGAAAGTAGCTTCATATACAGAGTGAATGAGAGCGGATACAGCAGCTTCATATATAGAGTGAAAGAGAGCGGGGACAGCAGCTGCATATACAGAGTGAAAGAGAGCGGATACAGCAGCTTGATATACAGATTGAAAGACAGCGGATACAGCAGCTTCATATAAAGAGTGAATGAGAGCGGGGAAAGTAGCTTCATATACAGAGTGAAAGAGAGCGGATGCAGCAGCTGCATATACAGAGTGAAAGAGAGCGGAAAGAGCAGCTTCATATACAGAGTGAAAGTGAGCGGGGACAGCAGCTTCATATACAGAGTGAAAGAGAGCAGATACAGCAGATTCATATACAGAGTGAACGAGAGCGGATACAGCAGCTTTATATACAGAGTGAATTAGAGCAGATACAACAGCTTCGTATACTGAGTGAAAGAGAGCGGATACAGCAGCTTCATATACAGATTTGAAAAAGTGCGGAAGTAGCAGCTTCATATACAGAATGAAAGAGAGCGGATACAGCAGCTTCATATACAGAGTGAAAGAGAGCGGGAACAGCAGCTTCATATACAGAGTGAAAGAGAGCGGGAACAGCATCTTTATATACAGATTGAAAGAGAGCGGATACAACAGCTTCATATACAGAGTGAAAGAGAGCGTGGTCAGCAGCTGCATATACAGAGTGAAAGAGAGCTGATGTAGCAGCTTCATATACAGAGTGTAAGAAAGCGGATACAGCAGCTTTATATACAGAGTGAAAGAGAGCGGATACAACAGCTTCAGATACAAAGTGAAAGAGAGCGGATACTGCAGCTTCATATGCAGAGTTAAAGAGAGCGGATATAGCAGCTTCATATACAGAGTGAAAGAGAGCGGATACAGCAGCTTCATATACAGAGTGAAAGAGAGCGGGAACATCAGCTTTATATACAGAGTGAAAAAGAGCGGGAACAGCAGCTTCATATACAGAGTGAAAGAGAGCGGATACAGCACCTTCATATACAGAGGGAAAGAGAGCGGGAACAGCAGCTTCATATACAGAGTGAAAGACAGCGGATACAGAAGCTGCATATACAGAGTAAAAGTGAGCGGGAACAGCAGCTTCATTTACAGAGTGAAAGAGAGCGTAGACATCAGTTTCATATACAGAGTGAAAGAAAGCTGGAACAGCAACTTCATAAACAGAGTGAAAGAGTGCGGATGCAGCAGCTTCATATACAGAGTGAAAGAGAGCGGATTCAGCAGCTTCATTTACAGAGTGAAAGAGAGCCGGTACAGCAGCTTCATATACAGAATGAAAGAGAGCGGGATCAGCAGCTTCAAATACAGAGTGAAATAGAGCGGATACAGCAGCTTCATGTACAGAGTGAAACACAGCGGATACAGCAGCTTCATATACAGAGTGACAGAGACCGGATACAGCAGTTTCATACACAGAGTGAAAGAGAGCAGATACAGCAGCTTCATATACAAAGTGAAAGAGAGCAGATATAGCAGCTTCATATACAGAGTGTAAGAAAGCGGATATAGCAGCTTCATATACAGAGTGAAAGAGAGCGGATACAGCAGCTTCATATACAGAGTGAAAGAGAGCGGGAACATCAGCTTCATATACAGAGTGAAAAAGAGCGGGAACAGGAGCTTCATATACAGAGTGAAAGAGAGCGGATACAGCAGCTTCATATACAGAGTGAAAGAGAGCGGGAACAGCAGCTTCATATACAGAGTGAAAGACAGCGGATACAGAAGCTGCATATACAGAGTGAAAGTGAGCGGGAACAGCAGCTTCATTTACAGAGTGAAAGAGAGCGTAGACATCAGCTTCATATACAGAGTGAAAGAAAGCGGGAACAGCAACTTCATAAACAGAGTGAAAGAGAGCGGATGCAGCAGCTTCATTTACAGAGTGAAAGAGAGCGGATTCAGCAGCTTCATTTACAGAGTGAAAGAGAGCCGGTACAGCAGCTTCATATACAGAATGAAAGAGAGCGGGATCAGCAGCTTCATATACAGAGTGAAATAGAGTGGATACAGCAGCTTCATGTACAGAGTGAAACAGAGCGGATACAGCAGCTTCATATACAGAGTAACAGAGACCGGATACAGCAGTTTCATACACAGAGTGAAAGAGAGCAGATACAGCAGCTTCATATACAGAGTGAAAGAGAGCAGATATAGCAGCTTCATATACAGAGTGTAAGAAAGCGGATACAGCAGCTTTATATACAGAGTGAAAGAGAGCGGATACAACAGCTTCATATACAAAGTGAAAGAGAGCGGATACAGCAGCTTCATATACAGAGTTAAAGAGAGCGGATATAGCAGCTTCATATACAGAGTGAAAGAGAGTGGATACAGCAGCTTCATATGCAGAGTGAAAGAGAGCGGGAACAGCAGCTTCATATACAGAGTGAAAGAGAGCGGATACAGCAGCTTCATATACAGAGTGAAAGAGAGCGGGAACAGCAGCTTCATATACAGAGTGAAAGACAGCGGATACAGAAGCTGCATATACAGAGTGAAAGAGAGCGGGATCAGCAGCTTCATTTACGGAGTGAAAGAGAGCGGAGACATCAGCTTCATATGCAGAGTGAAAGAGAGCGGGAACAGCAACTTCATAAACAGAGTGTAAGAGTGCGGATACAGCAGCTTCATATACAGAGTGAAAGAGAGCGGATGCAGCAGCTTCATATACAGAGTGAAAGAGAGCGGATTCAGCAGCTTCATTTACAGAGTGAAAGAGAGCCGGTACAGCAGCTTCATATACAGAGTGAAAGAGAGCGGGATCAGCAGCTTCATATTCAGAGTGAAACAGAGCGGATACAGCAGCTTCATGTACAGAGTGAAACAGAGCGGATACAGCAGCTTCATATACAGAGTGACAGAGACCGAATACAGCAGTTTCATACACAGAGTGAAAGAGAGCAGATACAGAAGCTTCATATACAGAGTGAAAGAGAGCGGGAACAGCAGCTTCATATTCAGAGTGAAAGAGAGCCGATACAGCACCTTCATATACAGAGTGAAAGAGAGCGGGAACATCAGCTTCATATACAGAGTGAAAAAGAACGGGAACAGCAGCTTCATATACAGAGTGAAAGAGAGCGGATACAGCACCTTCATATACAGAGTGAAGGAGAGCGGGAACAGCAGCTTCATATACAGAGTGAAAGACAGCGGATACAGAAGCTGCATATACAGAGTAAAAGTGAGCGGGAACAGCAGCTTCATTTACAGAGTGAAAGAGAGCGTAGACATCAGCTTCATATACAGAGTGAAAGAAAGCGGGAGCAGCAACTTCATAAACAGAGTGAAAGAGTGCGGATGCAGCAGCTTCATATACAGAGTGAAAGAGAGCGGATTCAGCAGCTTCATTTACAGAGTGAAAGAGAGCCGGTACAGCAGCTTCATATACAGAATGAAAGAGAGCGGGATCAGCAGCTTCAAATTCAGAGTGAAATAGAGCGGATACAGCAGCTTCATGTACAGAGTGAAACAGAGCGGATACAGCAGCTTCATATACAGAGTGACAGAGACCGGATACAGCAGTTTCATACACAGAGTGAAAGAGAGCAGATACAGCAGCTTCATATACAGAGTGAAAGAGAGCAGTTATAGCAGCTTCATATACAGAGTGTAAGAAAGCGGATATAGCAGCTTCATATACAGAGTGAAAGAGAGCGGATACAGCAGCTTCATTTACAGAGTGAAAGATAGCGGGAACAGCAGCTTCATATACAGAGTGAAATAGAGCGGGAACAGCAGCTTCATATACAGAGTGACAGAGAGCGGGAACAGCAGCTTCATATACAGAGTGAAAGAAAGCGTATACAGCAGCATCATATACAGAGTGAAAGAGAGCGCATACAGCAGCTTCATATACAGAGTGAAGGAGAGCGGATACAGCCGCTTCATATACAGAGTGAAAGAGAGCGGATACAGCAGCTTCATTTACAGAGTGATTGAGAGCGGGAACAGCAGCTTCATATACAGAGAGAAAGAGAGCGGATATAGCAGCTTCATATATAGAGTGAAAGAGAGCGGATACAGCAGCTTCATATACAGAGTGAAAGACAGCGGATACAGAAGCTGCATATGCAGAGTGAAAGAGAGCGGATTCAGCAGCTTCATTTACAGAGTGAAAGAGAGCCGGTACAGCTGCTTCATATACAGAGTGAAAGAGAGCGGGATCAGCAGCTTCATATACAGAGTGAAACAGAACGGATACCGCAGCTTCATGTACAGAGTGAAACAGAGCGGATACAGCAGCTTCATATACAGAGTGAAAGAGAGCGTATACCACAGCTTCATCTACTTACTGAAAGCGAGCAGATACAGCAGCTTCATATACAGAGTGAAAGAGAGCGGATACAGCAGCTTCATATACAGAGTGAAAGAGAGCAGATACAGCAGCTTCATATACAGAGTGAAAGAGAGCGGGCACAGCAGCTTCATATACAGAGTGAAAGAGAGCGGGAACAGCAGCTTCATATACAGAGTGAAAAAGAGCGGGAACATCAGCTTCATATAAAGAGTGAAAGAGACCGGTTACAGCAGCTTCATATACAGAGTGACAGATAGCGGATACAGCAGCTTTATATACAGACTGAAAGAGAGCGGATACAACAGCTTCATACACAGAGTTAAAGAAATCGGATACAGCAGCTTCATATACAGAGTGAAAGAGAGCGTATATTGCAGCTTCATTTACAGAGTGAAAGAGAGCATGGACAGCAGCTTCATATAAGAGTGAAAGAGAGCATATACAGCAGTTTAATATACAGAGTGAAAGAGAGCGGATACAGCAGCTTTATATACAGAGTGAAAGAGATCGGATACAATAGCTTCATAAACAGAGTGACAGAGAGCGGATACAGCAACGTCATGTACAGAGTGAAAGAGAGCGGATATAGCAGCTTCATATACAGAGTGAAAGAGAGCGGATACAGCAGCTTCATATACAGAATGAAAGAGAGCTGGAACAGCAGCTTCATATACAGAGTGAATGAGAACTGGAACAGCAGCTGCATATACAGATTGAAAAAGAGTGGATACAGCAGCATCTTATACAGAGTGAAAGAGAGCGGATACAGCAGCATCATATACAGAGTGAAAGAGAGCGGATACAGCAGCATCATATACAGAGTGACAGAGAGCGGGAACAGCAGCATGATATACCGAGTGAAAGAGAGCGGATACAGCAGCATCATATACAGAGTGAAAGAGAGCGCATAAAGCTGCTTCATATACAGAGTGAAAGAGAGCGGATACAGCAGCTCCATATACAGAGTGAAAAGAGCGGATATAGCAGCATCATACAGAGTGAAAGAGAGCGCATAAAGCTGCTTCATATACAGAGTGAAAGAGAGCGGATACAGCAGCTTCATATACAGAGTGAAAAGAGCGGATACAGCAGCTTCATATACAGAGTGCAAGACAGCGGATGCAGCAGCTTCATATACAGAGTGAAAGAGAGCGGATACAGCATCTTCATATACAGAGTGAAAGAGAGCGTATACTTCAGCTTCGTATACAGAGTGAGAGAGAGCGGGAACAGCAACTTCATAAACTGAGTGAAAGAGAGCGGGAACAGCAACTTCATATACAGAGTTAAAGAGAGTGGATACAGGAGCTTCATATACAGAGTGAAAGAGAGCGGATGCAGCAGCTTCATATACAGAGTGAAAGAGAGCGGATTCAGCAGCTTCATATACAGAGTGAAAGAGAGCCAGTACAGCAGCTTCATATACAGAGTGAAAGAGAGCGGGATCAGCAGATTCATATACAGAGTGAAACAGAGCGGATACAGCAGCTTCATGTACAGAGTGAAACAGAGCTGATACAGCAGCTTCATATACAGAGTGATAGAGAGCGGATACAGCAGCTTCATATACAGAGTGAAAGAGAGCGGATACCACAGCTTCATCTACTGACTGAAAGCGAGCAGATACAGCAGCTTCATATACAGAGTGAAAGAGAGCGGATACAGCAGCTTCATTTACAGTGTGAAAGAGAGCGGGGATAGCAGCTTCATATACAGAGTGAAAGAAAGCGGATACAGCAGCTTCATATACTGAGTGAAAGAGAGCGGGAACAGCAGTTTCATATACAGAGTGAAACAGACCGGGAACAGCAGCTTCATAGACAGAGTGAAAAAGAGCGGGAACAGCAGCTTCATATAAAGTGTGAAAGAGACCGGTTACAGCAGCTTCATATACAGAGTGAAAGAGAGCGGATACTGCAGCTTTATATACAGATTGATAGAGAGCGGGTACAGCAGCTTTATATACAGAGTGAAAGAGAGCGAGAACAGCA
Source organism: Cetorhinus maximus (assembly GCF_964194155.1). NCBI lineage: Eukaryota > Metazoa > Chordata > Chondrichthyes > Lamniformes > Cetorhinidae > Cetorhinus > Cetorhinus maximus. The sequence goes on from NC_135879.1 coordinate 247,706,362, forward strand.
GCTTCATATACAGAGTGAAAGAGAGCGGATATTGCAGCTTCATTTACAGAGTGAAAGAGAGCTGATACAGCAGCTTCATATACAGAGTGAAGGAGAGCGGATACAGCAGTTTTATATACAGGGTGAAAGAGATCCGATACAATAGCTTCATAAACAGAGTGAAATAGAGCGGATACAGCAGTGTCCTATACAGAGTGAAAGAGAGCGGATACAGCAACTTCATATACAGAGTGAAAGAGAGCAGATACAGCAGTTTCATATACAGAGTGAAAGAGAGCGGGAACAGCAGCTTCAGATACAGAGTGAAAGAGATCGGATGCAATAGCTTCATAAACAGAGTGAAAGAGAGCGGATACAGCAGCGTCATATACAGAATGAAAGAGATCGGATACAATAGCTTCATAAACAGAGTGAAAGAGAGCGGATACAGCAGCATCATATACAGAGTGAAAGAGAGCGGATACAGCAGCTTCATATACAGAGTGATAAAGAGCGGATACAGCAGCTTCATATACAGAGTGACAGAGAGCGGGAACAGCAGCTTGACATACCGAGTGAAAGAGAGCGGATGCAGCAGCATCATATACAGAGTGAAAAAGAGCGCATACAGCCGCTTCATCTACAGAGTGAAAGAGAGCGGATAAAGCAGCTTCATATAAAGAGTGAAAGAGAGCGGATACAGCAGCTTCATATACAGAGTGAAAGAGAGCGGGGACCGCAACTTCATATACAGAGTGAAAGACAGCGGATGAAGCAGCTTCATATACAGTGTGAAATTGAGCGGCGACAGCAGCTTCATATACAGAGTGAAAGAGAGCGGATACAGCAGCTTCATATACAGAGTGAAAGAGAGCGAATACAGCAGCTTCATATACAGAGTGAAAGATAGCGGATAAAGCACCTTCATATAGAGAGTGAAAGAGAGCGGGAACAGCAGCATCATATACAGAGTGAAAGAGAGAGGGAACATCATCTTCATATACAGAGTGAAAGAGAGCGGATACAGCAGCTTCATATACAGAGTCAAAGTGAGCGGGGACAGCAGCTGCATATACAGAGTGAAAGAGAGCGGATACAGCAGCTTCATATATAGAGTGAAACAGAGCGGGGACAGCAGCTTCATATACAGAGTGAAAGAGAGCGGATACAGCAGCTTCATATATAGAGTGAAAGAGAGCGGGGACAGCAGCTGCATATACAGAGTGAAAGAAAGCAGATACAGCAGCTTGATATACAGATTGAAAGAGAGCGGATACAGCTGCTTCATATAAAGAGTGAATGAGAGCGGATACAACAGCTTCATATACTGAGTGAAAGAGAGCGGATACAGCTGCTTCATATACAGATTGAAACAGTGCGGAAGTAGCAGCTTCATATACAGAGTGAAAGAGAGCGGATACAGCAGCTTCATATACAGAGTGAAAGAGATCGGGAACAGCAGCTTCATATACAGAGTGAAAGAGAGCGGGAACAGCAGCTTCATTTACAGAGTGAAAAATTGCGGGAACAGCAGCTTCATATACAGAGTGAAAGAGAGCGGATACAGCAGCTTCATATGCAGAGTGACAGAGAACGGATACAGCAGCTTTATATACAGAGTGAAAGAGAGCGGATACAACAGCTTCATATACAGAGTGAAAGAGAGCGTGGTCAGCAGCTTGATATACAGAGTGAAAGAGAGCAGATACAGCAGCTTCATATACAGAGTGTAAGAAAGCGGATACAGCAGCTTTATATACAGAGTGAAAGAGAGCGGATACAACAGCTTCATATACAGAGTGAAAGAGAGCGGATACAGCAGCTTCATATACAGAGTGAAAGAGAGCGGATACAGCAGCTTCATATACAGTGTGAAAGTGAGCATGGACAGCAGCTTCGTAAACAGAGTGAAAGAGAGCGGATACAGCAGCTTCATATACAGACTGAAAGAGAGCGGGAACAGCAGCTTCATATACAAAGTGAAACAGAGCGGGAACAGCAGCTTCATAGACAGAGTGAATAAGAGCGGGAACATCAGCTTCATATAAAGAGTGAAAGAGACCGGTTACAGCAGCTTCATATACAGAGTGACAGAGAGCGGATACAACAGCTATATATACAGACTGAAAGAGAGCGGATACAACAGCTTCATACACAGAGTGAAAGAGATCGGATACAGCAGCTTCATATACAGAGTGAAAGAGAGCGTGGTCAGCAGCGTCATATAAGAGTGAAAGAGAGCATATACAGCAGTTTAATATACAGAGTGAAAGAGAGCGGATACAGCAGCTTCATATACAGAGTGAAAGAGATCGGATACAATAGCTTCATATACAGAGTGAGAGAGAGCGGGAACAGCAACTTCATAAACTGAGTGAAAGAGAGCGGGAACAGCAACTTCATATACAGAGTTAAAGAGAGCGGATACAGCAGCTTCATATACAGAGTGAAAGAGAGCGGATGCAGCAGCTTCATATACAGAGTGAAAGAGAGCGGATTCAGCAGCTTCATATACAGAGTGAAAGAGAGCCGGTACAGCAGCTTCATATACAGAGTGAAAGAGAGCGGGATCAGCAGCTTCATATACAGAGTGAAACAGAGCGGATACCGCAGCTTCATGTACAGAGTGAAACAGAGCGGATACAGCAGCTTCATATACAGAGTGATAGAGAGCGGATACAGCAGCTTCATGTACAGAGTGAAGGAGAGCGGATACCACAGCTTCATCTACTGACTGAAAGCGAGCAGATACAGCAGCTTCATATACAGAGTGAAAGAGAGCGGATACAGCAGCTGCATTTACAGTGTGAAAGAGAGCGGGGATAGCAGCTTCATATACAGAGTGAAAGAGAGCGGATACAGCAGCTTCATATACAGAGTGAAAGAGAGCGGGAACAGCAGCTTCATATACAGAGTGAAACAGAGCGGGAAAAGCAGCTTCATAGACAGAGTGAAAAAGAGCGAGTACATCAGCTTCATATAAAGAGTGAAATAGACCGGTTACAGCAGCTTCATATACAGAGTGAAAGAGAGCGGATACTGCAGCTTTATATACAGACTGAAAGAGAGCGGAGACAACAGCTTCATACACAGAGTGATAGAGATCGGATACAGCAGCTTCATATACAGAGTGAAAGAGAGCGGATATTGCAGCTTCATTTACAGAGTGAAAGAGAGCGGATACAGCAGCTTCATATACAGAGTGAAGGAGAGCGGATACAGCAGCTTTATATACAGGGTGAAAGAGATCGGATACAATAGCTTCATAAACAGAGTGAAATAGAGCGGATACAGCAGCATCCTATACAGAGTGAAAGAGAGCGAATACAGCAACTTCATATACAGAGTGAAAGAGAGCACATACAGCAGTTTCATATACAGAGTGAAAGAGAGCGGGAACAGCAGCTTCATATACAGAGTGAAAGAGATCGGATGCAATAGCTTCATAAACAGAGTGAAAGAGAGCGGATACAGCAGCGTCATATACAGAGTGAATGAGATCGGATACAATAGCTTCATAAACAGAGTGAAAGAGAGCGGATACAGCAGCATCATATACAGAGTGAAAGAGAGCGGATACAGCAGCTTCATATACAGAGTGAAATAGAGCGGATACAGCAGCTTCATATACAGAGTGACAGAGAGCGGGAACAGCAGCTTGATATACCGAGTGAAAGAGAGCGGATGCAGCAGCATCATATACAGAGTGAAAAAGAGCGCATACAGCCGCTTCATCTACAGAGTGAAAGAGAGCGGATAAAGCAGCTTCATATAAAGAGTGAAAGAGAGCGGATACAGCAGCTTCATATACAGAGTGAAAGAGAGCGGGGACCGCAACTTCATATACAGAGTGAAAGACAGCGGATGAAGCAGCTTCATATACAGAGTGAAATTGAGCGGCGACAGAAGCTTCATATACAGAGTGAAAGAGAGCGGATACAGCAGCTTCATATACAGAGTGAAAGAGAGCGAATACAGCAGCTTCATATACAGAGTGAAAGATAGCGGATAAAGCACCTTCATATAGAGAGTGAAAGAGAGCGGGAACAGCAGCATCATATACAGAGTGAAAGAGAGAGGGAACATCATCTTCATATACAGAGTGAAAGAGAGCGGATACAGCAGCTTCATATACAGAGTCAAAGTGAGCGGGGACAGCAGCTGCATATACAGAGTGAAAGAGAGCGGATACAGCAGCTTCATATATAGAGTGAAACAGAGCGGGGACAGCAGCTTCATATACAGAGTGAAAGAGAGCGGATACAGCAGCTTCATATATAGAGTGAAAGAGAGCGGGGACAGCAGCTGCATATACAGAGTGAAAGAAAGCAGATACAGCAGCTTGATATACAGATTGAAAGAGAGCGGATACAGCTGCTTCATATAAAGAGTGAATGAGAGCGGATACAACAGCTTCATATACTGAGTGAAAGAGAGCGGATACAGCTGCTTCATATACAGATTGAAACAGTGCGGAAGTAGCAGCTTCATATACAGAGTGAAAGAGAGCGGATACAGCAGCTTCATATACAGAGTGAAAGAGATCGGGAACAGCAGCTTCATATACAGAGTGAAAGAGAGCGGGAACAGCAGCTTCATTTACAGAGTGAAAAATTGCGGGAACAGCAGCTTCATATACAGAGTGAAAGAGAGCGGATACAGCAGCTTCATATGCAGAGTGACAGAGAACGGATACAGCAGCTTTATATACAGAGTGAAAGAGAGCGGATACAACAGCTTCATATACAGAGTGAAAGAGAGCGTGGTCAGCAGCTTCATATACAGAGTGAAAGAGAGCAGATACAGCAGCTTCATATACAGAGTGTAAGAAAGCGGATACAGCAGCTTTATATACAGAGTGAAAGAGAGCGGATACAACAGCTTCATATACAGAGTGAAAGAGAGCGGATACAGCAGCTTCATATACAGAGTGAAAGAGAGCGGATACAGCAGCTTCATATACAATGTGAAAGTGAGCATGGACAGAAGCTTCGTAAACAGAGTGAAAGAGAGCGGATACAGCAGCTTCATATACAGACTGAAAGAGAGCGGGAACAGCAGCTTCATATACAAAGTGAAACAGAGCGGGAACAGCAGCTTCATAGACAGAGTGAATAAGAGTGGGAACATCAGCTTCATATAAAGAGTGAAAGAGACCGGTTACAGCAGCTTCATATACAGAGTGACAGAGAGCGGATACAACAGCTATATATACAGACTGAAAGAGAGCGGATACAACAGCTTCATACACAAAGTGAAAGAGATCGGATACAGCAGCTTCATATACAGAGTGAAAGAGAGCGTGGTCAGCAGCGTCATATAAGAGTGAAAGAGAGCATATACGGCAGTTTAATATACAGAGTGAAAGAGAGCGGATACAGCAGCTTTATATACAGAGTGAAAGAGATCGGATACAATAGCTTCATATACAGAGTGAGAGAGAGCGGGAACAGCAACTTCATAAACTGAGTGAAAGAGAGCGGGAACAGCAACTTCATATACAGAGTTAAAGAGAGCGGATACAGCAGCTTCATATACAGAGTGAAAGAGAGCGGATGCAGCAGCTTCATATACAGAGTGAAAGAGAGCGGATTCAGCAGCTTCATATACAGAGTGAAAGAGAGCCGGTACAGCAGCTTCATATACAGAGTGAAAGAGAGCGGGATCAGCAGCTTCATATACAGAGTGAAACAGAGCGGATACCGCAGCTTCATGTACAGAGTGAAACAGAGCGGATACAGCAGCTTCATATACAGAGTGATAGAGAGCGGATACAGCAGCTTCATGTACAGAGTGAAGGAGAGCGGATACCACAGCTTCATCTACTGACTGAAAGCGAGCAGATACAGCAGCTTCATATACAGAGTGAAAGAGAGCGGATACAGCAGCTGCATTTACAGTGTGAAAGAGAGCGGGGATAGCAGCTTCATATACAGAGTGAAAGAGAGCGGATACAGCAGCTTCATATACAGAGTGAAAGAGAGCGGGAACAGCAGCTTCATATACAGAGTGAAACAGAGCGGGAAAAGCAGCTTCATAGACAGAGTGAAAAAGAGCGAGTACATCAGCTTCATATAAAGAGTGAAATAGACCGGTTACAGCAGCTTCATATACAGAGTGAAAGAGAGCGGATACTGCAGCTTTATATACAGACTGAAAGAGAGCGGAGACAACAGCTTCATACACAGAGTGATAGAGATCGCATACAGCAGCTTCATATACAGAGTGAAAGAGAGCGGATATTGCAGCTTCATTTACAGAGTGAAAGAGAGCGGATACAGCAGCTTCATATACAGAGTGAAGGAGAGCGGATACAGCAGCTTTATATACAGGGTGAAAGAGATCGGATACAATAGCTTCATAAACAGAGTGAAATAGAGCGGATACAGCAGCGTCCTATACAGAGTGAAAGAGAGCGAATACAGCAACTTCATATACAGAGTGAAAGAGAGCACATACAGCAGTTTCATATACAGAGTGAAAGAGAGCGGGAACAGCAGCTTCATATACAGAGTGAAAGAGATCGGATGCAATAGCTTCATAAACAGAGTGAAAGAGAGCGGATACAGCAGCGTCATATACAGAGTGAATGAGATCGGATACAATAGCTTCATAAACAGAGTGAAAGAGAGCGGATACAGCAGCATCATATACAGAGTGAAAGAGAGCGGATACAGCAGCTTCATATACAGAGTGAAATAGAGCGGATACAGCAGCTTCATATACAGAGTGACAGAGAGCGGGAACAGCAGCTTGATATACCGAGTGAAAGAGAGCGGATACAACAGCATCATATACAGAGTAAAAGAGAGCGCATACAGCTGCTTCATCTACAGAGTGAAAGAGAGCGCATAAAGCAGCTTCATATAAAGAGTGAAAGAGAGCGGATACAGCAGCTTCATTTACAAAGTGATAGAGAGCGGGAACAGCAGCTTCATATACAGAGTGAAAGAGAGCGGTAACAGCAGCTTCATATACAGAGTGAAAGAGAGCGGGAACAGCATCTTCATATACAGAGTGAAAGAGAGCGGATACATCAGCTTCATATACAGAGTGAGAGAGAGCGGGAACAGCAACTTCATATACAGAGTGAAAGAGAGCGGATACAGCACCTTCATATACAGGTTGAAAGAGAGCGGATACAGCAGCTTCATATACAGAGTGAATGAAAGCGGATACAGCAGCTTCATACACAGAGTGAAAGAGAGCGGGGACAGCAGCTTCATATACAGAGTGAAAGAGAGCGGGATTAGCAGCTTCATATACAGAGTGAAGCAGTGCGGATACAGCAGCTTCATAAACAGAGTGAAAGAGAGCGGATACAGCAGCTTCATATACAGAGTGAAAAACTGGGGGAACAGCAGCTTCATATACAGAGTGAAAGAGACCGGATACAGCAGCTTCATATACAGTGTTAAAGAGAGCGGATACAGCAGCTTCATGTACAGAGTGATAGAGAGCGGGAACAGCAGCTTCATATACAGAGTGAAAGAGAGCGGATACAGCAGCTTCATATACAGAGTGAAAGAGAGCGGAAAAAGCAGCTTCATTTACAAAGTGATAGAGAGCGGGAACAGCAGCTTCATATACAGAGTGAAAGAGAGCGGATACAGCAGCTTCATATACAGAGTGAAAGAGAGCGGATACAGCAGCTTCATATACAGCGTGACAGAGAGCGGGAACAGCAGCTTCATATACAGAGTGAAAAGAGCAGATACAGCAGCTTCATATACAGAGTGCAAGGCAGCGGATGCAGCAGCTTCATATACAGAGTGAAAGAGAGCGGGAACAGCATCTTCATATACCGAATGAAAGAGAGCAGATACTTCAGCTTCATATACAGAGTGAGAGAGAGCGGGAACAGCAACTTCATAAACTGAGTGAAAGAGAGCGGGAACAGCAACTTCATATACAGAGTTAAAGAGAGCGGATACAGCAGCTTCATATACAGAGTGAAAGAGAGCGGATGCAGCAGCTTCATATACAGAGTGAAAGAGAGCGGATTCAGCAGCTTCATATACAGAGTGAAAGAGAGCCGGTACAGCAGCTTCATATACAGAGTGAAAGAGAGCGGGATCAGCAGCTTCATATACAGAGTGAAACAGAGCGGATACCGCAGCTTCATGTACAGAGTGAAACAGAGCGGATACAGCAGCTTCATATACAGAGTGATAGAGAGCGGATACAGCAGCTTCATGTACAGAGTGAAGGAGAGCGGATACCACAGCTTCATCTACTGACTGAAAGCGAGCAGATACAGCAGCTTCATATACAGAGTGAAAGAGAGCGGATACAGCAGCTGCATTTACAGTGTGAAAGAGAGCGGGGATAGCAGCTTCATATACAGAGTGAAAGAGAGCGGATACAGCAGCTTCATATACAGAGTGAAAGAGAGCGGGAACAGCAGCTTCATATACAGAGTGAAACAGAGCGGGAAAAGCAGCTTCATAGACAGAGTGAAAAAGAGCGAGTACATCAGCTTCATATAAAGAGTGAAATAGACCGGTTACAGCAGCTTCATATACAGAGTGAAAGAGAGCGGATACTGCAGCTTTATATACAGACTGAAAGAGAGCGGAGACAACAGCTTCATACACAGAGTGATAGAGATCGCATACAGCAGCTTCATATACAGAGTGAAAGAGAGCGGATATTGCAGCTTCATTTACAGAGTGAAAGAGAGCGGATACAGCAGCTTCATATACAGAGTGAAGGAGAGCGGATACAGCAGCTTTATATACAGGGTGAAAGAGATCGGATACAATAGCTTCATAAACAGAGTGAAATAGAGCGGATACAGCAGCGTCCTATACAGAGTGAAAGAGAGCGAATACAGCAACTTCATATACAGAGTGAAAGAGAGCACATACAGCAGTTTCATATACAGAGTGAAAGAGAGCGGGAACAGCAGCTTCATATACAGAGTGAAAGAGATCGGATGCAATAGCTTCATAAACAGAGTGAAAGAGAGCGGATACAGCAGCGTCATATACAGAGTGAATGAGATCGGATACAATAGCTTCATAAACAGAGTGAAAGAGAGCGGATACAGCAGCATCATATACAGAGTGAAAGAGAGCGGATACAGCAGCTTCATATACAGAGTGAAATAGAGCGGATACAGCAGCTTCATATACAGAGTGACAGAGAGCGGGAACAGCAGCTTGATATACCGAGTGAAAGAGAGCGGATACAACAGCATCATATACAGAGTAAAAGAGAGCGCATACAGCTGCTTCATCTACAGAGTGAAAGAGAGCGCATAAAGCAGCTTCATATAAAGAGTGAAAGAGAGCGGATACAGCAGCTTCATTTACAAAGTGATAGAGAGCGGGAACAGCAGCTTCATATACAGAGTGAAAGAGAGCGGTAACAGCAGCTTCATATACAGAGTGAAAGAGAGCGGGAACAGCATCTTCATATACAGAGTGAAAGAGAGCGGATACATCAGCTTCATATACAGAGTGAGAGAGAGCGGGAACAGCAACTTCATATACAGAGTGAAAGAGAGCGGATACAGCACCTTCATATACAGGTTGAAAGAGAGCGGATACAGCAGCTTCATATACAGAGTGAATGAAAGCGGATACAGCAGCTTCATACACAGAGTGAAAGAGAGCGGGGACAGCAGCTTCATATACAGAGTGAAAGAGAGCGGGATTAGCAGCTTCATATACAGAGTGAAGCAGTGCGGATACAGCAGCTTCATAAACAGAGTGAAAGAGAGCGGATACAGCAGCTTCATATACAGAGTGAAAAACTGGGGGAACAGCAGCTTCATATACAGAGTGAAAGAGACCGGATACAGCAGCTTCATATACAGTGTTAAAGAGAGCGGATACAGCAGCTTCATGTACAGAGTGATAGAGAGCGGGAACAGCAGCTTCATATACAGAGTGAAAGAGAGCGGATACAGCAGCTTCATATACAGAGTGAAAGAGAGCGGAAAAAGCAGCTTCATTTACAAAGTGATAGAGAGCGGGAACAGCAGCTTCATATACAGAGTGAAAGAGAGCGGATACAGCAGCTTCATATACAGAGTGAAAGAGAGCGGATACAGCAGCTTCATATACAGCGTGACAGAGAGCGGGAACAGCAGCTTCATATACAGAGTGAAAAGAGCAGATACAGCAGCTTCATATACAGAGTGCAAGGCAGCGGATGCAGCAGCTTCATATACAGAGTGAAAGAGAGCGGGAACAGCATCTTCATATACCGAATGAAAGAGAGCAGATACTTCAGCTTCATATACAGAGTGAGAGAGAGCGGGAACAGCAACTTCATAAACTGAGTGAAAGAGAGCGGGAACAGCAACTTCATATACAGAGTGAAAGAAAGCGGATACAGCTGCTTCATATACAGAGTGAAAGAGAGCGGATGCAGCAGCTTCATATACAGAGTGAAAGAGAGCGGATTCAGCAGCTTCATATACAGAGTGAAAGAGAGCCGGTACAGCAGCTTCATATACAGAGTGAAAGAGAGCGGGATCAGCAGCTTCATATACAGAGTGAAACAGAGCGGATACAGCAGCTTCATGTACAGAGTGATACAGAGCGGATACAGCAGCTTCATATACAGAGTGATAGAGAGCGGATACAGCAGCTTCATATACAGAGTGAAAGAGAGCGGATACCACAGCTTCATCTACTGACTGAAAGCGAGCAGATACCGCAGCTTCATATACAGAGTAAAAGGGAGCGGATACAGCAGCTTCATTTACAGAGTGAAAGAGAGCGGATACAGCAGCTTCATATACAGAGTGAAAGAGAGCGGGAACAGCAGCTTCATATACAGAGTGAAACAGAGCGGGAACAGCAGCTCCATAGACAGAGTGAAAAAGAGCGGGAACAGCAGCTTCATATAAAGAGTGAAAGAGACCGGTTACAGCAGCTTCATATACAGAGCGATAGAGAGCGGATACTGAAGCTTTATATACAGACTGAAAGAGAGCGGATTCAACAGCTTCATACACAGAGTGAAAGAGATCGGATACAGCAGCTTCATATACAGAGTGAAAGAGAGCGGATATTGCAGCTTCATTTACAGAGTGAAAGAGAGCGGATACAGCAGCTTCATATACAGAGTGAAGGAGTGCGGATACAGCAGCTTTATATACAGGGTAAAAGAGATCGGATACAATAGCTTCATAAACAGAGTGAAATAGAGCGGATACAGCAGCGTCCTATACAGAGTGAAAGAGAGCGGATACTTCAGCTTCATATACAGAGTGAGAGAGAGCGGGAACAGCAACTTCATAAACTGAGTGAAAGAGAGCGGGAACAGCAACTTCATATACAGAGTGATAGAGAGCAGATACAGCAGTTTCATATACAGAGTGAAAGAGAGCGGGAACAGCAGCTTCATATGCAGCGTGAAAGAGATCGGATGCAATAGCTTCATGAACAGAGTGAAAGAGAGCGGATACAGCAGCGTCATAGAAAGAGTGAAAGAGAGCGGATACAGCAGCTTCATATACAGAGTGAAAAAGAGCGGATACAGCAGCTTCATATACAGAGTGACAGAGAGCAGGAACAGCAGCTTGATATACCGAGTGAAAGAGAGCAGATACAGCAGCATCATATACAGAGTGAAAGAGAGCGCATACAGCTGCTTCATCTACAGAGTGAAAGAGAGCGGATAAAGCAGCTTCATATAAAGAGTGAAAGAGAGCGGATACAGCAGCTTCATTTACAAAGTGATAGAGAGCGGGAACAGCAGCTTCATATTCAGAGTGAAAGAGAGCGGATACAGCAGCTTCATATACAGAGTGAAAGAGAGCAGATACAGCAGCTTCATATGCAGCGTGACAGAGAGCGGGAACAGCAGCTTCATATACAGAGTAAATAGAGCGGATACAGCAGCTTCATATACAGAGTGCAAGACAGCGGATGCAGCAGCTTCATATACAGAGTGAAAGAGAGCGGGAACAGCATCTTCATATACAGAGTGAAAGAGAGCAGATACATCAGCTTCATATACAGAGTGAGAGAGAGCGGGAACAGCAACTTCATATACAGAGTGAAAGAGAGCGGATACAGCACCTTCATATACAGAGTGAAAGAGAGCGGATACAGCAGCTTCATATACAGAGAGAAAGAAAGCGGATACAGCAGCTTTATACACAGAGTGAAAGAGAGCGGGCACAGCAGCTTCATATACAGAGTGAAAGAGAGCGGATACAGCAGCTTCATATACAGAGTGAAAGAGAGCGGATACAGCAGCATCATATACAGAGTGAAAGAAAGCAGGAACAGCAGCTTAATAAACAGAGTGAAAGAGAGCGGGGACAGCAGCTTCATATACAGAGTGAAAGAGAGCGGATACAGCAGTTTCATATATAGAGTGAAAGAGAGCGGGGACAGCAGCTGCATATACAGAGTGAAAGAGAGCGGATACAGCAGCTTCATATACAGAGTGAAAAATAGCGGATTCAGCAGCTTCATAAACAGAGTCAAAGAGAGCGGGGCCAGCAGCTTCATATACAGAGTGATTGAGAGCGGATATAGCAGCTTCATATAAAGAGTGAAAGAGAGAGAATACAGCAGCTTCATATACAGAGTGAAAGAGAGCGGATACAGCAGCTACATATACAGAGTGAAAGAGAACGGGGACAGCAGCTTCATATACAGAGTGAAAGAGAGCGGGGACTGCAGCTTCATATACAGAGTGAAAGAATGCGGATACAGCAGCTTCATATACAGAGTGAATAAGAGCGGGAGCAGCAGCTTCACATGCAGAGTGAAAGAGAGTGGATGCAGCAGCTTCGTATACAGAGTGAAAGAGAGCGGATACAGCAGCTTCGTATACTGAGTGAAAGAGAACGGGGACAGCAGCTTCATATACAGATTGAAAGAGAGCTTGGACAGCAGGTTCATATACAGAGTGAAAGAGAGCAGATACAGCAGCTTCATATACAGAGTGAAAGACAGCGGATACAGCAGCTTTATATACAGAGTGAACGAGAGCGGATACAACAGCTTCATATACAGTGTGAAAGAGAGCGGAAACAGAAGCTTCATATACAGAGTGAAAGAGAGCGGGAGCAGCTGCTTCATATACAGAGTGAAAGAGAGCGGATACAGCAGCTTCATATACCGAGTGAAAGACAGCGGATACAGAAGCTTCAAATAAAGACTGAAAGAGAGCGGGTACAGCAGATTCATATACAGCGGGAAAAAGAGTGGGAACAGCAGCTTCATATACAGAGTGAAAGAGAGAGTGAACAGCAGCTTCATATACAGAGTGAAAGAGACCTGGGAACAACAGCTTCATATACAGAGTGAAGGAGAGCGGATACAGCAGCTTCATATACAGAGTGAAAGAGAGCGGATACAGCAGCTTCATATACTGAGTGAAAGAGAGCGGGAACCGCAGCTTCATATTCCGAGTTAAAGATAGCGGATACAGCAGCTTCATATACAGAGTGAAAGAGAGCGGATACAGCAGCTTCATATACAGAGTGAAAGAGAGCGGATACAGCAGATTCATATACAGAGTGAAAGAGAGCGTGAACAGCAACTTCATATACAGAGTGAAAGAGAGTGGATACAGCAGCTTCATATACAGAGTGAAAGAGAGCGGATACAGCAGCTTCATATTCAGAGTGAAAGAAAGCGGATACAGCAGCTTTATATACAGAGTGAAAGAGAGTGGGATCAGCAGCTTCATATACAGAGTGAAGCTGAGCGGATACAGCAGCTTCATTTACAGAGTGAAAGAGAGCGGATACAGCAGCTTCATATGCAGAGTGAAAGAGAGCGGGGAGTACAAGTTCATATACAGAGTGAAAGAGAGCGGATACAGCAGCTTCATATACAGAGTGAAAGAGAGCGGATACAGCAGCTTCATATACAGAGTGAAAGAGAGCGGGAACAGCAGCTTCACATACAGAGTGATGGAGATCGGATACAGCTGCTTCATATACAGAGTGAAAGAGAGCGGGAACAGCAGCTTCATATACAGATTGATAGAGAGCGGGGTCAACAGCTTCATATACAGAGTGATAGAGAGCGGGGTCAGCAGCTGCATATAGAGAGAGAAAGAGAGCTTATTCAGCAGCTTCATATACAGAGTGAAAGAGAGCGCGACAGCAGTTTCATATACAGATTGATAGAGAGCGGGAACAGCAGCTTCAAATACAGAGTGACAGAGAGCGGGGTCAGCATCTTCATATAAAGAGTGAAAGAGAGCGGATACAGCAGCTTCATGTACAGAGTGAAGGAGAGCGGATACGGCAGCTTCATATACAGAGTGAAAGAGAGCGTATACAGCAGCTTCATATACAGAGTGAAAGAGAGCAGATACAGCAGCTAATATATAGAGTGAAAGAGAGCAGGGACAGCCGCTTCATATATTGAGTTAAAGAGAGTGGATACCGCAATTTCATATACACAGTGAAAGAGAGCTGGACCAGCAGCTTCATATACAGAGTGAATTAGAGCGAATACAGCAGCTTCATATACAGAGTGAAAGAGAGCGGATACAGCAGCTTCATATACAGCGTGACAGAGAGCGGGAACAGCAGCTTCATATACAGAGTGAATAGAGCGGATACAGCAGCTTCATATACAGAGTGCAAGACAGCGGATGCAGCAGCTTCATATACAGAGTGAAAGAGAGCGGGAACAGCATCTTCATATACAGAGTGAAAGAGAGCGGATACATCAGCTTCATATACAGAGTGAGAGAGAGCGGGAACAGCAACTTCATATACAGAGTGATAGAGAGCTGATACAGCACCGTCATATACAGAGTGAAAGAGAGCGGATACAGCAGCTTCATATACAGTGTGAAAGAGAGCGGATCCAGCAGCTTCATATATGGAGTGAAAGAGAGCGGATACAGCAGCTTCATATACAGAGTGAAAGAGAGCGGATACAGCAGCTTCATATATAGAGTGAAAGAGAGCGGGGACAGCAGCTGCATATACAGAGTGAAAGAGAGCGGATACAGCAGCTTCATATACAGAGTGAAAAGTAGCGGATACAGCAGCTTCATAAACAGAGTGAAAGAGAACGGGGACAGCAGCTTCATATACAGAGTGAAAGAGAGCGGGGACTGCAGCTTCATATACAGAGTGAAAGAGAGCGGATACAGCAGCTTTATATACAGAGTGAAAGAGAGCGGATACAACAGCTTCATATACAGAGTGAAAGAGAGCGGAAACAGAAGCTTCATATACAGAGTGAAAGAGAGCGGGAACAGCTGCTTCATATACAGAGTGAAAGAGAGCGGATACAGCAGCTTCATATACCGAGTGAAAGACAGCGGAAACAGAAGCTTCAAATAAAGAGTGAAAGAGAGCGGGTACAGCAGCTTCATATACAGCGAAAAAGAGTGGGAACAGCAGCTTCATATACAGAGTGAAAGAGAGAGTGAACAGCAGCTTCATATACAGAGTGAAAGAGAGCGGATACAGCAGCTTCATATACAGAGTGAAAGAGAGCGGGAACAGCAGCTTCACATACAGAGTGATGGAGATCGGATACAGCTGCTTCATATACAGAGTGAAAGGGAGCGGGAACAGCAGCTTCATATACAGATTGATAGAGAGCGGGGTCAACAGCTTCATATACAGAGTGATAGAGAGCGGGGTCAGCAGCTGCATATAGAGAGAGAAAGAGAGCTTATTCAGCAGCTTCATATACAGAGTGAAAGAGAGCGCGAACAGCAGTTTCATATACAGATTGATAGAGAGCGGGAACAGCAGCTTCAAATACAGAGTGACAGAGAGCGGGGTCAGCATCTTCATATACAGAGTGAAAGAGAGCGGGAACAGCAGCTTCACATACAGAGTGATGGAGATCGGATACAGCAGCTTCATGTACAGAGTGAAGGAGAGCGGATACGGCAGCTTCATATACAGAGTGAAAGAGAGCGGATACAGCAGCTTCATATACAGAGTGAAAGAGAGCAGATACAGCAGCTACATATACAGAGTGAAAGAGAGCAGGGACAGCCGCTTCATATACAGAGTTAAAGAGAGCGGATACCGCAATTTCATATACACAGTGAAAGAGAGCTGGACCAGCAGCTTCATATACAGAGTGAATTAGAGCGAATACAGCAGCTTCATATACAGAGTGAAAGAGAGCGGATACAGGAGCTTCATATACAGCGTGACAGAGAGCGGGAACAGCAGCTTCATATGCAGAGTGAATAGAGCGGATACAGCAGCTTCATATACAGAGTGAGAGAGAGCGGATGCAGCAACTTCATATACAGAGTGAAAGAGAGCGGATACAGCACCTTCATATACAGAGTGAAAGAGAGCGGATACAGCAGCTTCATATACAGAGAGAAAGAAAGCAGATACAGCAGCTTTATACACAGAGTGAAAGTGAGCGGGCACAGCAGCTTCATATACAAAGTGAAAGGGAGCGGATACAGCAGCTTCATATACAGAGTGAAAGAGAGCGGATAGAGCAGCATCCTATACAGAGTGAAAGAAAGCAGGAACAGCAGCTTAATAAACAGAGTGAAAGAGAGCGGGGACAGCAGCTTCATATACAGAGTGAAAGAGAGCGGATACAGCAGCTTCATATATAGAGTGAAAGAGAGCGGGGACAGCAGCTTCATATACAGAGTGAAAAATAGCGGATACAGCAGCTTCATAAACAGAGTGAAAGAGAGCGGGGCCAGCAGCTTCATGTACAGACTGATTGAGAGCGGATACAGCAGCTTCATATAAAGAGTGAAAGAGAGAGGATACAGCAGCTTCATATACAGAGTGAAAGAGAGCGGATACAGCAGCTACATATACAGAGTGAAAGAGAACGGGGACAGCAGCTTCATATACAGAGTGAAGGAGAGCGGGGACTGCAGCTTCATATACAGAGTGATAGAATGCGGATACAGCAGCTTCATATACAGAGTGAAAAAGAGCTGGAGCAGCAGCTTCATATGCAGAGTGAAAGAGAGCGGATGCAGCAGCTTCAGATACAGAGCGAAAGAGAGCAGATACAGCAGCTTCATATACAGAGTGAAAGAGAGCGGGGACAGCAGCTTCATATACAGAGTGAAAGAGAGCGGATACAGCAGCTTCAAATATAGAGTGAAAGAGAGCGGGGACAGCAGCTGCATATACAGAGTGAAAGAGAGCGGATACAGCAGCTTCATATACAGAGTGAAAAATAGCGGATACAGCAGCTTCATAAACAGAGTGAAAGCGAGCGGGGCCAGCAGCTTCATATCCAGACTGATTGAGAGCGGATACAGCAGCTTCATATAAAGAGTGAAAGAGAGAGGATACAGCAGCTTCATATACAGAGTGAAAGAGAGCGGATACAGCAGCTACATATACAGAGTGAAAGAGAACGGGGACAGCAGCTTCATATACAGAGTGAAAGAGAGCGGGGACTGCAGCTTCATATACAGAGTGAAAGAATGCGGATACAGCAGCTTCATATACAGAGTGAAAAAGAGCGGGAGCAGCAGCTTCATATGCAGAGTGAAAGAGAGCGGATGCAGCAGCTTCAGATACAGAGCGAAAGAGAGCAGATACAGCAGCTTCATATACAGAGTGAATGAGAGCAGATACAGCAGCTTCGTATACAGAGTGAAAGAGAGCGGATACAGCAGCTTCGTATACTGAGTGAAAGAGAACGGGGACAGCAGCTTCATATACAGATTGAAAGAGAACTTGGACAGCAGGTTCATATACAGAGTGAAAGAGAGCGGATACAGCAGCTTCATATACAAAGTGAAAGAGAGCGGATACAGCAGCTTTATATACAGAGTGAAAGAGAGCGGATACAACAGCTTCATATACAGAGTGAAAGAGAGCCGAAACGGAAGCTTCATATACAGAGTGAAAGAGAGCGGGAACAGCTGCTTCATATACAGAGTGAAAGAGAGCAGATACAGCAGCTTCATATACCGAGTGAAAGACAGCGGAAACAGAAGCTTCAAATAAAGAGTGAAAGAGAGCGGGTACAGCAGCTTCATATACAGCGGAAAATGAGTGGGAACAGCAGCTTCATATACAGAGTGAAAGAGAGAGTGAACAGCAGCTTCATATACAGAGTGAAAGAGAGCGGATACAGCAGCTTCATATACAGAGTGAAAGAGAGCGGGATCAGCAGCTTCACATACAGAGTGATGGAGATCGGATACAGCTGCTTCATATACAGAGTGAAAGAGAGCGGGAACAGCAGCTTCATATACAAATTGATAGAGAGCGGGGTCAACAGCTTCATATACAGAGTGATAGAGAGCGGGGTCAGCCGCTGCATATAGAGAGAGAAAGAGAGCTTATTCAGCAGCTTCATATACAGAGTGAAAGAGAGCGCGAACAGCAGTTTCATATACAGATTGATAGAGAGCGGGAACAGCAGCTTCAAATACAGAGTGACAGAGAGCGGGGTCAGCATCTTCATATACAGAGTGAAAGAGAGCGGATACAGCAGCTTCATGTACAGAGTGAAGGAGAGCGGATACGGCAGCTTCATATACAGAGTGAAAGAGAGCGGATACAGCAGCTTCATATACAGAGTGAAAGAGAGCAGATACAGCAGCTACATATACAGAGTGAAAGAGAGCAGGGACAGCCGCTTCATATACAGAGTTAAAGAGAGCGGATACCCCAATTTCATATACACAGTGAAAGAGAGCTGGACCAGCAGCTTCATATACAGAGTGAATTAGAGCGTATACAGCAGCTTCATATACAGAGTGAAAGAGAGCGGATACAGCAGCTTCATATACAGCGTGACAGAGAGCGGGAACAGCAGCTTCATATACAGAGTGAATAGAGCGGATACAGCAGCTTCATATACAGAGTGCAAGACAGCGGATGCAGCAGCTTCATATACAGAGTGAAAGAGAGCGTGAACAGCATCTTCATATACAGAGTGAAAGAGAGCGGATACTTCAGCTTCATATACAGAGTGAGAGAGAGCGGGAACAGCAACTTCATATACAGAGTGAAAGAGAGCGGATACAGCACCTTCTTATATAGAGTGAAAGAGAGCGGATACAGCAGCTTCATATACAGAGAGAAAGAAAGCAGATACAGTAGCTTTATACACAGAGTGAAAGTGAGCGGGCACAGCAGCTTCATATACAAAGTGAAAGAGAGCGGATACAGCAGCTTCATATACAGAGTGAAAGAGAGCGGATACAGCAGCATCCTATACAGAGTGAAAGAAAGCAGGAACAGCAGCTTAATAAACAGAGTGAAAGAGA
The DNA here is from genome assembly GCF_964194155.1 of Cetorhinus maximus. Classification (NCBI taxonomy): domain Eukaryota; kingdom Metazoa; phylum Chordata; class Chondrichthyes; order Lamniformes; family Cetorhinidae; genus Cetorhinus; species Cetorhinus maximus. The sequence goes on from NC_135879.1 coordinate 247,725,526, forward strand.
GCGGGGACAGCAGCTTCATATATAGAGTGAAAGAGAGCGGGGACAGCAGCTGCATATACAGAGTGAAAGAGAGCGGATACAGCAGCTTCATATACAGAGTGAAAAATAGCGGATACAGCAGCTTCATAAACAGAGTGAAAGAGAGCGGGGCCAGCAGCTTCATATACAGACTGATTGAGAGCGGATACAGCAGCTTCATATAAAGAGTGAAAGAGAGAGGATACAGCAGCTTCATATACAGAGTGAAAGAGAGCGGATACAGCAGCTACATGTACAGAGTGAAAGAGAACGGGGACAGCAGCTTCATATACAGAGTGAAAGAGAGCGGGGACTGCAGCTTCATATACAGAGTGAAAGAATGCGGATACAGCAGCTTCATATACAGAGTGAAAAAGAGCGGGAGCAGCAGCTTCATATGCAGAGTGAAAGAGAGCGGATGCAGCAGCTTCAGATACAGAGCGAAAGAGAGCAGATACAGCAGCTTCATATACAGAGTGAAAGAGAGCGGGGACAGCAGCTTCATATACAGAGTGAAAGAGAGCGGATACAGCAGCTTCAAATATAGAGTGAAAGAGAGCGGGGACAGCAGCTGCATATACAGAGTGAAAGAGAGCGGATACAGCAGCTTCATATACAGAGTGAAAAATAGCGGATACAGCAGCTTCATAAACAGAGTGAAAGCGAGCGGGGCCAGCAGCTTCATATCCAGACTGATTGAGAGCGGATACAGCAGCTTCATATAAAGAGTGAAAGAGAGAGGATACAGCAGCTTCATATACAGAGTGAAAGAGAGCGGATACAGCAGCTACATATACAGAGTGAAAGAGAACGGGGACAGCAGCTTCATATACAGAGTGAAAGAGAGCGGGGACTGCAGCTTCATATACAGAGTGAAAGAATGCGGATACAGCAGCTTCATATACAGAGTGAAAAAGAGCGGGAGCAGCAGCTTCATATGCAGAGTGAAAGAGAGCGGATGCAGCAGCTTCAGATACAGAGCGAAAGAGAGCAGATACAGCAGCTTCATATACAGAGTGAATGAGAGCGGATACAGCAGCTTCGTATACAGAGTGAAAGAGAGCGAATACAGCAGCTTCGTATACTGAGTGAAAGAGAACGGGGACAGCAGCTTCATATACAGATTGAAAGAGAACTTGGACAGCAGGTTCATATACAGAGTGAAAGAGAGCAGATACAGCAGCTTCATATACAGAGTGAAAGAGAGCGGATACAGCAGCTTTATATACAGAGTGAAAGAGAGCGGATACAACAGCTTCATATACAGAGTGAATGAGAGCGGAAACAGAAGCTTCATATACAGAGTGAAAGAGAGCGGGAACAGCTGCTTCATATACAGAGTGAAAGAGAGCAGATACAGCAGCTTCATATACCGAGTGAAAGACAGCGGAAACAGAAGCTTCAAATAAAGAGTGAAAGAGAGCGGGTACAGCAGCTTCATATACAGCGGAAAAAGAGTGGGAACAGCAGCTTCATATACAGAGTGAAAGAGAGAGTGAACAGCAGCTTCATATACAGAGTGAAAGAGAGCGGATACAGCAGCTTCATATACAGAGTGAAAGAGAGCGGGATCAGCAGCTTCACATACAGAGTGATGGAGATCGGATACAGCTGCTTCATATACAGAGTGAAAGAGAGCGGGAACAGCAGCTTCATATACAAATTGATAGAGAGCGGGGTCAACAGCTTTATATACAGAGTGATAGAGAGGGGGGTCAGCCGCTGCATATAGAGAGAGAAAGAGAGCTTATTCAGCAGCTTCATATACAGAGTGAAAGAGAGCGCGAACAGCAGTTTCATATACAGATTGATCGAGAGCGGGAACAGCAGCTTCAAATACAGAGTGACAGAGAGCGGGGTCAGCATCTTCATATACAGAGTGAAAGAGAGCGGATACAGCAGCTTCATGTACAGAGTGAAGGAGAGCGGATACGGCAGCTTCATATACAGAGTGAAAGAGAGCGGATACAGCAGCTACATATACAGAGTGAAAGAGAGCAGGGACAGCCGCTTCATATGCAGAGTTAAAGAGAGCGGATACCGCAATTTCATATACACAGTGAAAGAGAGCTGGACCAGCAGCTTCATATACAGAGTGAATTAGAGCGTATACAGCAGCTTCATATACAGAGTGAAAGAGAGCGGATACAGCAGCTTCATATACAGCGTGACAGAGAGCGGGAACAGCAGCTTCATATAGAGAGTGAATAGAGCAGATACAGCAGCTTCATATACTGAGTGCAAGACAGCGGATGCAGCAGCTTCATATACAGAGTGAAAGAGAGCGTCAACAGCATCTTCATATACAGAGTGAAAGAGAGCGGATACATCAGCTTCATATACAGAGTGAGAGAGAGCGGGAACAGCAACTTCATATACAGAGTGAAAGAGAGCGGATACAGCACCTTCATATATAGAGTGAAAGAGAGCGGATACAGCAGCTTCATATACAGAGAGAAAGAAAGCAGATACAGCAGCTTTATACACAGAGTGAAAGTGAGCGGGCACAGCAGCTTCATATACAAAGTGAAAGAGAGCGGATACAGCAGCTTCATATACAGAGTGAAAGAGAGCGGATACAGCAGCATCCTATACAGAGTGAAAGAAAGCAGGAACAGCAGCTTAATAAACAGAGTGAAAGAGAGCGGGGACAGCAGCTTCATATACAGAGTGAAAGAGAGCGGATACAGCAGCTTCATATATAGAGTGAAAGAGAGCGGGGACAGCAGCTGCATATACAGAGTGAAAGAGAGCGGATACAGCAGCTTCATATACAGAGTGAAAAATAGCGGATACAGCAGCTTCATAAACAGAGTGAAAGAGAGCGGGGCCAGCAGCTTCATATACAGACTGATTGAGAGCGGATACAGCAGCTTCATATAAAGAGTGAAAGAGAGAGGATACAGCAGCTTCATATACAGAGTGAAAGAGAGCGGATACAGCAGCTACATATACAGAGTGAAAGAGAACGGGGACAGCAGCTTCATATACAGAGTGAAAGAGAGCGGGGACTGCAGCTTCATATACAGAGTGAAAGAATGCGGATACAGCAGCTTCATATACAGAGTGAAAAAGAGCGGGAGCAGCAGCTTCATATGCAGAGTGAAAGAGAGCGGATGCAGCAGCTTCAGATACAGAGCGAAAGAGAGCAGATACAGCAGCTTCGTATACAGAGTGAAAGAGAGCGGATACAGCAGCTTCGTATACTGAGTGAAGAGAACGGGGACAGCAGCTTCATATACAGATTGAAAGAGAACTTGGACAGCAGGTTCATATACAATTTGAAAGAGATCAGATACAGCAGCTTCATATACAGAGTGAAAGAGAGCGGATACAGCAGCTTTATATACAGAGTGACAGAGAGCGGATACAACAGCTTCGTATACAGAGTGAAAGAGAGCGGTAACAGAAGCTTCATATACAGAGTGAAAGAGAGCGGGAACAGCTGCTTCATATACAGAGTGAAAGAGAGCGGATACAGCAGCTTCATATACCGAGTGAAAGACAGCGGAAACAGAAGCTTCAAATAAAGAGTGAAAGAGAGCGGGTACAGCAGCTTCATAGACAGCGGGAAAAAGAGTGGGAACAGCAGCTTCATATACAGAGTGAAAGAGAGAGTGAACAGCAGCTTCATATACAGAGTGAAAGAGACCTGGGAACAGCAGCTTCAAACAGAGTGAAAGAGAGCGGATACAGCAGCTTCATATACAGAGTGAAAGAGAGCGGATACAGCAGCTTCATATACTGAGTGAAAGAGAGCGGGAACCGCAGCTTCATATTCTGAGTTAAAGATAGCGGATACAGCAGCTTCATATACAGAGTGAAAGAGAGCGGATACAGCAGCTTCATATACAGAGTGAAAGAGAGCGGATACAGCAGATTCATATACAGAGTGAAAGAGAGCGGACACAGCAACTTCATATACAGAGTGAAAGAGAGTGGATACAGCAGCTTCATATACAGAGTGAAAGAGAGCGGATACAGCAGCTTCATATACAGAGTGAAAGAAAGCGGATACAGTAGCATTATATACAGAGTGAAAGAGATCGGGGACAGCAGCTTCATATACAGAGTGAAAGAGAGCGGGATCAGCAGCTTCATGTACAGAGTGAAGCTGAGCGGATACAGCAGCTTCATATACAGAGTGAAAGAGAGCGGATACAGCAGCTTCATACACAGAGAGAAAGAGAGCGGATACAGCAGCTTCATATACAGAGTGAAAGAGAGCGGGGAGAACAACTTCATATACAGAGTGAAAGAGAGCGGATACAGCAGCTTCATATACAGAGTGAATGAGAGCGGATACAGCAGCTTCATATACAGAGTGAAAGAGAGCGGGAACAGCAGCTTCACATACAGAGTGATGGAGATCGGATACAGCTGCTTCATATACAGAGTGAAAGAGAGCGGGAACAACAGCTTCAAATACAGAGTGACAGAGAGCTTGGTCAGCATCTTCATATACAGAGTGAAAGAGAGCGGATACAGCAGCTTCATGTACAGAGTGAAGGAGAGCGGATATGGCAGCTTCATATACAGAGTGAAAGAGAGCGGATACAGCAGCTTCATATACAGAGTAAAAGAGAGCGGATACAGCAGCTTCATATACAGAGTGAGAGAGTGAATTGCAGCTTCATATACAGAGTGAAAGAGAGCGATGACAGCAGCTTAATAAACAGATTGAAAGAGAGCGTTGACAGCAGCTGCATATACAGAGTGAAAGAGAACGGATACAGCAGCTTCATATACAGAGTTAAACACAGCGGGGACAGCAGCTTCATATACAGAGTGAATGAGAGCAGGGACAGCAGCTTCATATGCAGAGTGAAGTTGAGCGGGAGCTGCAGCTTCATATACAGTGAGAAAGAGAGCGGATACAGCAGCTTCATATACAGAGTGAAAGAGAGGAGATACAGCAGCTTCATATACAGAGTGAAAGAGAGCAGATACAGCAGCTTCATATACAGTGTGAAAGAGAGCAGATACAGCAGCTTCATATACAGAGTGAAAGAGAGCGCTGACAGCAACTTCATATACAGAGTGAAAGAGAGCGGATACAGCAGCTTCATATACAGAGTGAAAGAGAGCGGATACAGCAGCTTCATATACAGAATGAAAAAGAGCGGATACAGCAGCTTCATATACAGATTGAAAGACAGCGGATACAGCAGCTTCATATACAGAGTGAAAGAGAGCGGGCACAGCAGCTTCATATACAGAGTGAAAGAGAGCGCATATAGCAGCTTCATATACAGATTGAAAGAGAGCGGGGACAGCAGCTTCATATACAGAGTGAAATAGAGCGGATACAGCAGCTTCACATACAGAGTGAAAGACAGTGGATACAGCAGCTTCATATACAGAGTGAAAGAGTGCGGATACTGCTGCATCATATACAGAGCGAAAGAGACCGCATATAGCAGCTTCATATACGGAGTGAAAGAGAGCGGGGACAGCAGCTTCGTGTACAGAGTGAAAGAGAGCGGGAAAAGCATCTTCATATACAGCGTGAAAAGAGCGGATACAGCAGCTTCATATACATAGTGAAAGGCACCGGGTACAGCAGCTTCATATACAGAGTGAAAGAGAGCGGGAACAGCAGGTACATATACGGAGTGAAAGAGAGCAGAGACATCAGCTTCATATACAGAGAGAAAGACAGCGGATGCAGCAGCTTCATATACAGAGTGAAAGAGAGCGGGAACAGCATCTTCATATACCGAGTGAAAGAGAGCGGATCCATCAGCTTCATATACACAGTGAAAAAGAGTGGGTACAGCAACTTCATATACAGAGTGAAAGAGAGCGGATACAGCACCTTCATATACAGAGTGAAAGAGAGCGGATACAGCAGCTTCATATACAAAGTGAAAGAAAGGGGATACAGGAGCTTTATATAGAGAGTGAAAGAGCGTGGACTGCAGCTTCATATACAGAGTGAAAGAGAGCGGGATCAGAAGCTTCATATACAGAGTGAAAGAGAGCGGATACAGCAGCTTCATATACATAGTGAAAGAGAGCGGATACAGCTGCTTCATATACAGAGTGAAAGAGAGCGGATACAGCAGCTTCATTTACAGAGTGAAAGAGAGCGGGGACAGAATCTTCATATACAGAGTGAAAGAAAGCGTGGACAGCAGCTTCATATACAGAGTGAATGAGAGCAGATACAGCAGCTTCAAATACAGAGTGAAAGAGAGCGGATACAGCAGCTTTATATACAGAGTGAAAGAGAGCGGATTCAGCAGCTTCATATACAGAGTGAAAGAGCGCGGATATAGCAGCTTCATATATGAGTGAAAGAGAGCGGATACAGCAGCTTCATATAGGGAGTGAAAGAGAGCGGGAACAGCAGCTTCATATACAGACTGAAAGAGAGCGGGAACAGCAGCTTCTTATACAGAGTGATAAAGAGCGGGAACAGCAGCTTCATATACAGAGTGAAAGAGAGCGGATACAGCAGCTTCATATACAGAGTGACAGAGAGCGCATACAGCAGCTTTATATACAGAGTGAAAGAGAGCGGGAACAGCAGCTTCTTATACAGAGTGAAAGAGAGCGGGAACAGCAGCTTCTTATACAGAGTGAAAAAGAGCGGGAACAGCAGCTTCATATACAGAGTGAAAGAGAGCGGGAACAGCAGCTTCATATACAGAATAAAAATGAGCGGATAGAGCAGCTTCATATATAGAGTGAAAGAGAGCGGGAACATCAGCTTCATATACAGAGTGAAGGAGAGCGGATACAGCAGCTTCATATACGGAGTGAAAGAGAGCGGATACAGCAGCTTCATATACAGAGTGAAAGAGAATGGATACAGCATCTTCATATACAGAGTGAAAGAGAGCGGATACAGCAGCTTCATATACAGTTTGAAAGAGAGCGGGAACAGCAGCTTCATAAACAGAGTGAAAGAGACGGATACAGCAGCTTGACATAGAGAGTGACAGAGAGAGGGAACAGCAGCTTCATGTACAGAGTGAAAGAGAACAGATAAAGCAGCTTCATATACTGAGTGAAAGTGAGCGTATACAGCAGCTTCATATAATGAGTGAAAGAGAGCGGATAGAGCAGCTTCATACACAGAGTGAAAGAGAGCGGATACAGCAGTTTCATATACAGAGTGAAAGAGAGCGGATACAGCAGCTTCATGTACAGAGAGAAAGAGCGCGGTGACAGCTTCATATACATAGTGAAAGAGAGCGGACACAGCAGCTTCATATACAGAGTGATAGAGAGCGGGAACAGCATCTTCATATACAGAGTGAAAAAGAGCGGATACAGCAGCTTCATATACAGATTGAAAGACAGCGGACACAGCAGATTCATATAGAGAGTGAAAGAGACCGGGAACTGCAGCTTCATATACAGAGTGAAAGAGAGCGGGAACAGCAAATTTGTATTCAGAGAGAAAGAGAGCAGATACAGCAGCTTCATATACAGAGTGAGAGCGGATACAGGAGCTTCATATACAGCGTGAAAGAAAGCGGATACAGCAGCTTCATATACAGAGTGAAAGAGAGCGGTGACATCAGCTTCATATACAGAGTGAAAGAGAGCGGGATCAGCAGCTTCATATACAGAGTGAAAGAGAGCGGATACAGCAGCTTCATATACAGAGTGAAAGAGAGCGGATACAGCAGCTTCATATACAGAGTGAAAGAGAGCGGGAACAGCAGCTTCACATACAGAGTGATGGAGATCGGATACAGCTGCTTCATATACAGAGTGAAAGAGAGCGGGAACAGCAGCTTCATATACAGATTGATAGAGAGCGGGGTCAACAGCTTCATATACAGAGTGATAGAGAGCGGGGTCAGCAGCTGCATATAGAGAGAGAAAGAGAGCTTATTCAGCAGCTTCATATACAGAGTGAAAGAGAGCGCGAACAGCAGTTTCATATACAGATTGATAGAGAGCGGGAACAGCAGCTTCAAATACAGAGTGACAGAGAGCGGGGTCAGCATCTTCATATACAGAGTGAAAGAGAGCGGATACAGCAGCTTCATGTACAGAGTGAAGGAGAGCGGATACAGCAGCTTCATATACAGAGTGAAAGAGAGCGGATACAGCAGCATCATATACAGAGTAAAAGAGAGCGGATACAGCAGCTTCATATACAGAATGAGAGAGTGAATTGCAGCTTCATCTACAGAGTGAAAGAGAGCGATGACAGCAGCTTCATATACAGAGTGAAAGAGAGCGGATACAGCAGCTTCATATACAGAGTTAAACACAGCGGGGACAGCAGCTTCATATACAGAGTGATAGCGAGCAGATAAAGCAGCTTCATATACAGAGTGAAAGAGAGCGGATACAGCAGCTTCATATGCAGAGTGAAGGAGAGCGGGGACAGCAGCTTCATATACAGAGTGAAAGAGAGCGGATACAGCAGCTTCATATACAGAGTGAAAGAGAGCGGATACAGCAGCTTCATATGCAGAGTGAAAGAGAGCGGATACAACAGCTTCATATACAGAGTGAAAGAGAGCGGTTACAGCTGCTTCATATACAGAGTGAAAGAGAGCGGATACAGCAGCTTCATTTACAGAGTGAAAGAGAGCGGGGACAGTATCTACATATATAGAGTGAAAGATAGTGTGGACAGCAGCTTCATATACAGAGTGAAAGAGAGCAGATACAGCAGCTTCAAATACAGAGTGAAAAAGAGCCGACACAGCAGCTTTATATACAGAGTGAAAGAGCGCTGATACAGCAGCTTCATATACAGAGTGAAAGAGAGCGGATATAGCAGTTTGATATACAGAGTGAAAGAGAGCGGATACAGCAGCTTCATATACAGAGTGAAAGAGAGCGGGAACAGCAGCTTCATATACAGAGTGAAAGAGAGCGGGAACAGCAGCTTCACTTAGAGAGTGAAAGAGAGCGGGAACAGCAGCTTCATATACAGAGTGAAAGAGAGCGGATACAGCAGCTTCATATACAGAGTGAAAGAGAGCGCAAACAGTAGCTTCATGTACAGAGTGAAAGAGAGCGGAAACAGCAGCTTCACATACAGAGTGAAAATGAGCGGATGGAGCAGCATCATATACAGAGTGAAAGAGAGCGGGAACAGAAGGTTCATATACAGAGTGAAGGAGAGCGGATACAGCAGCTTCATATACAGAGTGAGAGAGTGAATAGCAGCTTCTTATACAGAGTGAAAGATTGCGGGGACAGCAGCTTCATATACAGAGTGAAAGAGAGCGGGCACAGCAGCTTCATATACAGAGTGAAGTTGAGCGGGAGCTGCAGCTTCATATACAGTGAGAAAGAGAGCGGATACAGCAGCTTGATATACAGAGTGAAAGAGAGCGGATACAGCAGCTTCATATACAGAGTGAAAGAGAGCAGATACAGCAGCTTCATATACAGTGTGAAAGAGAGCAGATACAGCAGCTTCATATACAGAGTGAAAGAGAGCGCGGACAGCAACTTCATATACAGAGTGAAAGAGAGCGGATACAGCAGCTTCATATACAGAGTGAAAGAGAGCGGATACAACAGCTTCATATACAGAGTGAAAAAGAGCGGATACAGCACCTTCATATACAGATTGAAAGACAGCGGATACAGCAGCTTCATATACAGAGTGAAAGAGAGCGGGCACAGCAGCTTCATATAAAGAGTGAAAGAGAGCGCATATAGCAGCTTCATATACAGATTGAAAGAGAGCGGGGACAGCAGCTTCATATTCAGAGTGAAATAGAGCGGATACAGCAGCTTCACATACAGAGTGAAAGACAGTGGATACAGCAGCTTCATATACAGAGTGAAAGAGTGCGGATACTGCTGCATCATATACAGAGCGAAAGAGAGCGCACATAGCAGCTTCATATACGGAGTGAAAGAGAGCGGGGACAGCAGCTTCGTGTACAGAGTGAAAGAGAGCGGGAAAAGCATCTTCATATACAGCGTGAAAAGAGCGGATACAGCAGCTTCATATACAGAGTGAAAGGCACCGGGTACAGCAGCTTCATATACAGAGTGAAAGAGAGCGGGAACAGCAGGTACATATACGGAGTGAAAGAGAGCGGATACATCAGCTTCAAATACAGAGTGAAAGACAGCGGATGCAGCAGCTTCATATACAGAGTGAAAGAGAGCGGGAACAGCATCTTCATATACCGAGTGAAAGAGAGCGGATACATCAGCTTCATATACACAGTGAAAAAGAGTGGGTACAGCAACTTCATATACAGAGTGAAAGAGAGCGGTAACAGCAGCTTCATATACAGAGTGAAAGAGAGCCGGGACAGCAGCTTCATATACAGAGTGAAAGAGAACAGATACAGCAGCTTCATATACTGAGTGAAAGTGAGCGTATACAGCAGCATCATATAATGAGTGAAAGAGAGCGGATAGAGCAGCTTCATACACAGAGCGAAAGAGAGCGGATACAGCAGTTTCATATACAGAGTGAAAGAGAGCGGATACAGCAACTTCATGTACAGAGTGAAAGAGCGCGGTGACAGCTTCATATACATAGTGAAAGAGAGCGGACACAGCAGCTTCATATACAGAGTGATAGAGAGCGGGAACAGCATCTTCATATACAGAGTGAAAAAGAGCGGATACAGCAGCTTCATATACAGATTGAAAGACAGCGGACACAGCAGATTCATATAGAGAGTGAAAGAGCGGGATCTGCAGCTTCATATACAGAGTGAAAGAGAGCGGATACATCAGCTTCATATACAGAGTGAAAGAGAGCGGGAACAGCAAATTTGTATTCAGAGAGAAAGAGAGCAGATACAGCAGCTTCATATACAGAGTGAGAGCAGATACAGGAGCTTCATATACAGCGTGAAAGAAAGCGGATACAGCAGCTTCATATACAGAGTGAAAGAGAGCGGTGACATCAGCTTCATATACAGAGTGAAAGAGAGCGGGATCAGCAGCTTCATATACAGAGTGAAACAGAGTGGATACAGCAGCTTCATATACAGAGTGAAAGAGAGCGGATACAGCAGCTTCATATGCAGAGTGAAAGAGTGCGGGGACAGCAGCTTCATATACAGATTGAAAGAGAGGGATACAGCAGCTTCATATACAGAGTGAAAGAGAGCAGATACAGCAGCTTCTTATACAGAGTGAAAGAGAGCGGAGACAGGAGCATCATATAAAGAGTGAAAGAGAGCGGATACAGCAGCTTCATATACAGAGTGAAAGAGAGCGGGGACAGCAGCTTCATATACAGAGTGAAAGAGAGCGGATACAGCAGCTTCTTATACAGAGTGAAAGAGAGCGGATACAGCAGCTTCTTATACAGAGTGAAAGAGAGCCGGGACAGCAGCTTCATATACAGAGTGAAAGAGAGCGGATACAGCAGCTTCATATACAGTGTGAAATAGAGCGGGGACAGCAGCTTCTTATAAAGAGTGAAAGAGAGCGGGGACAGCAGCTTCATATACAGAGTGATAGAGTGCGGATACAGCAGTTTCATATACAGAGTGAAAGAGAGCGGATACAGCAGCTTCTTATACAGAATGAAAGAGAGAGGGGACAGCGGCTTCATATACATAGTGAAAGAGAGCGGGGACAGCAGCTTCATATACAGAGTGAAAGAGAGTGGATACATCAGTTTCATATACAGAATGAAAGAGAGCGGATACAGCAGCTTCATATAGAGAGTGAAGTTGAGCGGGAGCTGCAGCTTCATATACAGTGAGAAAGAGAGCGGATGCAGCAGCTTCATATACAGAGTGAAAGAGAGCAGATACAGCATCTTCATATACAGAGTGAAAGAGAGCAGATACGGCAGCTTCATATACAGAGTGAAAGAGAGCGCGGACAGCAACTTCATATACAGAGTGAAAGAGAGCGGATACAGCAGCTTCATATACAGAGTGAAAGAGAGCGGATACAGCAGCTTCATATGCAGAGTGAAAAAGAGCGGATACAGCAGCTTCATATACAGAGTGAAAGACAGCGGATAGAGCAGCTTCATATACAGAGTGAAAAAGAGTGGATACAGCAGCTTCATATACAGAGTGAAAGACAGCGGATAGAGCAGCTTCATATACAGAGTGAAAGAGAGCGGGCACAGCAGCTTCATATACAGAGTGAAAGAGAGCGCATATAGCAGCTTCATATACAGAGTGAAAGAGAGCGGGGTCAGCAGCTTCATATACAGAGTGAAATAGAGCGGATACAGCATCTTCACATACAGAGTGAAAGACAGTGGATGCGGCAGCTTCATATACAGAGTGAAAGAGAGCGGATACTGCAGCATCATATACAAAGCGAAAGAGAGCGTATATAGCAGCTTCATATACGGAGTGAAAGAGAGCGGGGACAGCAGCTTCATGTACAGAGTGAAAGAGAGAGGGAACAGCATCTTCATATACAGCGTGAAAAGAGCGGATACAGCAGCTTCATTTACAGAGTGAATAGCAGCGGGTACAGCAGCTTCACATACAGAGTGAAAGAGAACGGATACAGCAGCTTCATATACAGAGTGATAGAGAGCGGGAACAGCATCTTCATATACAGAGTGAAAAAGAGCGGATACAGCAGCTTCATATACAGAGTGAAAGACAGCGGATACAGCAGCTTCATATAGAGAGTGAAAGTGAGCGGGAACAGCAGCTTCATATACAGAGTGAAAGAGAGCGGATACATCAGCTTCATATACAGAGTGAAAGAGAGCGGGAACAGCAAATTTATATTCAGAATGAAAGATAGCAGATACAGAAGCTTCATATACAGAGTGAGAGCGGACACAGGAGCTTCATATACAGCTTGAAAGAAAGCGGATACAGCAGCTTCATATACAGATTGAAAGAGAGCGGGGACAGCAGCTTCATATACAGAGTGAAACAGAGCGGATACAGCAGCTTCATATACAGAGTGAAAGAGAGTGGATACAGCAGCTTCATATACAGAGTGAAAGAGAAGGATATAGCAGCTTCTTATACAGAGTGAATGAGAGCGGATACAGCAGCTTCTTATATAGAGTGAAAGAGAGCGGAGACAGCAGCTTCATATAAAGAGTGAGAGAGAGCGGGGACAGCAGCTTCATATAAAGAGTGATAGAGAGCAGGGACAGCAGCTTCATATACAGAGTGAAAGAGAGCGGATACAGCAGCTTCATATACAGAGTGAAAGAGAGCGGATACAGCAGCTTCTTATACAGAGTTAAAGAGAGCCGGGACAGCAGCTTCTTATACAGAGTGAAAGAGAGCGGATACAGCAGCTTCATATACAGAGTGAAAGAGTGAAGATACAGCAGCTTCTTATACAGAGTGAAAGAGAGCAGGGACAGCAGCTTCATATACAGAGTGAAAGAGAGCGGGGACAGCAGCTTCATATACAGAGTGAAAGAGAGCGGATACAGCAGCTTCATATAGAGAGTGAAAGAGAGCGGATATAGCACCTTCATATACAGAGTGATAGAGAGCGAGAACATCAGCTTCATATACAGAGTGAAAGAGAGCGGATACAGCAGCTTCATATACAGAGTGAAGTTGAGCGGGAGCAGCAGCTTCATATACTGTTAGAAAGAGAGCGGGAACAGCAGCTTCATATACAGAGTGAAAGAGAGCGGATACAGCAGCATCATATACAGATTGAAAGAGAGCGCATATAGCAGCTTCATATACAGAGTGAAAGAGAGCGGGGACAGCAGCTTCATGTACAGAGTGAAAGAGAGCAGGAACAGCATCTTCATATACAGCGTGAAAAAGAGCGGATACAGCAGCTTCATATACAGAGTGAAAGAGAGCGGATACAGCAGCTTCATATACAGAGTGAAAGAGAGCGGATACAGCAGCTTCTTATGTAGAATGAAAGAGAGCGGAGACAGCAGCTTCATATATAGAGTGATAGAGAGCGGGGACAGCAGCTTCATATAAAGAGTGATAGAGAGCAGGGACAGCAGCTTCATATACAGATTGAAAGAGAAGGATACAACAGCTTCTTATACAGAGTGAAAGAGAATGGATACAGCAGCTTCTTATATGGAGTGAAAGAGAGCGGAGACAGCAGCTTCATATAAAGAGTGAAAGAGAGAGGGGACAGCAGCTTCATATACAGAGTGAAAGAGAGCGGATACAGCAGCTTCATATACAGAGTGAAAGAGAGCAGATACAGCAGCTTCTTATACAGAGTGAAAGAGAGCCGGGACAGCAGCTTCATATACAGAGTGAAAGAGAGCGGATACAGCAGCTTCATATACAGAGTGAAAGAGAGCAGATACAGCAGCTTCTTATACAGAGTGAAAGAGAGCGGGGACAGCAGCTTCATATACAGAGTGAAAGAGAGCGGGGACAGCAGCTTCATATACACAGTGAAAGAGAGTGGATACAGCAGCTTCATATACAGAGTGAAAGAGTGCGGATATAGCACCTTCATATACAGAGTGATAGAGAGCGAGAACATCAGCTTCATTTACAGAGTGAAAGAGAGCGGATACAGCAGCTTCATATACAGAGTGAAGTTGAGCGGGAGCAGCAGCTTCATATACTGTGAGAAAGAGAGCAGGAACAGCAGCTTCATATACAGAGTGAAAGAGAGCGGATACAGCAGCATCTTATACAGAGTGAAAGAGAGCGGATTCAGCACCTTCTTATACAGAGTGAAAGAGAGCGGATACAGCAGCTTCATGTACAGAGTGAAAGAGAGCGGGGACAGCAGCTTCATATACAGAGTGAAAGAGAGCGGATACAGCAGCTTCGTATACAGAGTGAAAGAGAGCGGATACAGCAGCTTCATATAGAGAGTGAAAGAGAGCCAATACAGCAGCTTCATATACAGAGTGAAGGAGAGCGCGAGCAGCAGCTTCATATACAGAGTGATAGAGAGCGGGATCAGCAGCTTCATATACAGAGTGAAAGAGAGCAGATACTGCAGCTTCAGATACAGATTGAAAGAGAGCGCGAACAACAGCTTCATATACAGAGTGATAGAATGCGGGGACAGCAACTTCACGTACAGTGTGAAAGAGAGCGGATACAGCAGCTTCATATACAGAGTGAAAGAGAGCGGATACAGCAGCTTCATATACAGAGTGAAAGAGAGCGGATACAGCAGCTTCATATACAGAGTGAAGGAGATCAGATAAAGCAGCTTCATATGCAGAGTGAAATAGAGCGGGAACAGCAGCTTCACATACAGAGTGAAAGAGAGCAGATAAAGCAGCTTCATATACAGAGTGAAAGAGAGCGGGAACAGCAGCATCACATACAGAGTGGAAGAGAGCAGATAAAGCAGCATCATATACAGAGTGAAAGAGAGCGGGAACAGCAGCTTCCCATACAGAGTGAAAGAGAGCAGATAAAGCAGCTTCATATACAGAGTGAAAGAGAGCGGGAACAGCAGCTTCACATACAGAGTGAAAGAGAGCAGATAAAGCAGCTTCATATACAGAGTGAAAGAGAGCGGGAACAGCAGCTTCACATACAGAGTGAAAGAGAGCAGATAAAGCAGCTTCATATACAGAGTGAAATAGAGCGGGAACAGCAGCTTCACATACAGAGTGAAAGAGAGCAGATAAAGCAGCTTCATATACAGAGTGAAAGAGAGCGGGAACAGCAGCATCACATACAGAGTGAAAGAGAGCAGATAAAGCAGCATCATATACAGAGTGAAAGAGAGCGGGAACAGCAGCTTCCCATACAGAGTGAAAGAGAGCAGATAAAGCAGCTTCATATACAGAGTGAAAGAGAGCGGGAACAGCAGCTTCACATACAGAGTGAAAGAGAGCAGATAAAGCAGCTTCATATACAGAGTGAAAGAGATCGGGAACAGCAGCTTCACATACAGAGTGAAAGAGAGCAGATAAAGCAGCTTCATATACAGAGTGAAAGAGAGCGGGAACAGCAGCTTCATATGCAGAGTGAAAGAGAGCAGGGACAGCATCTTCAATGCAGAGTGAAAGAGAGCGGGAACAGCAGCTTCATTTACAGAGTGAAAGAGAGCGGGAACAGCAGCTTCATATACAGAGTGAAAGAGAGCGGGAACAGCAGCTTCATATGCAGAGTGAAAGAGAGCAGAAACGGCAGCTTCATATACAGGGTGAAAGAGAGCGGATACAGGAGCTTCATGTACAGAGTGAATGAGTGCGAGGACAGCTTCATATACAGAGTGAAAGAGAGCGAATACATCAGCTTCATATACAGAGTGAAAGAGAGCGGATACAGCAGCTTCATATACACAGTGAAAGAGAGCAGATACAGCAGCTTCATATACAGAGTGAAAGAGAGCGGATACAGCAGCATCATATAAAGAGTGAAAGAGATCGGGAACAGCAGCTTCATATACAGTGTGAAAGAGAGCAGGTACAGCAGCTTCATGTACAGAGTGATATAGAGCGGGGACCGCAAATTCATATACAGAGTGAAAGAGAGCGGAGAAAGCAGCTTCATATACAGAGTGAAAGAGAGCGGATACCGCAGCTTCATTTACAGAGTGAAGGATAGCGGGGAGAGAATCTTCATATACAGAGTGAAAGAGAGCATGGACAGCAGCTTCATATACAGAGTGAAAGAGAGCAGATACAGCAGCTTCATATACAGAGTGAAAGAGAGCGGATACAGCAGCTTTATAAACGGAGTGAAAGCGATCGGATACAAAAGCTTCATATACAGAGTGAAGGAGAGCGGATACAGCAGCTACATATACAGAGTGAAAGAGAGCGGATATATCAGCTTCATATACAGAGTGAAAGAGAGCAGATACAGCAGCTTTATATACAGAGTTAAATAGAACGGATACAGCAGCTTCATATACAGAGTGAAAGAGAGCGGGTACAGCTTCATATACAGAGTGAAATAGAGCAGGGACAGCAGCTTCATATACAGAGTGAACGAGAGCGGAAACAGCAGCTTCATATACTGAGTGAAAGAGAGCGGATACAGTAGCTTCATATACAGAGTGAAAGAGAGCGGGGACAGCAGCTTCATATACAGAGTGAAAGAGAGCGGTTACAGCAGCTTCATGTACAGAGTGAAATAGAGCAGATACAGCAGCTTCATATACAGAGTGAATGAGAGCGGGTACAGCAGCTTCATGTCCAGAGTGAAAGAAAGCCGATACAGCAGCTTCATATACAGAGTGAAAGAGAGCGGGAACAGCAGCTTCATATACAGAGTGAAAGAGAGCCGATACAGCAGCTTCATATACAGAGTGAAAGAGAGCGGATACAGCATCTTCATATACAGAGTGAAAGTGAGCTGGGACGGCAGCTTCATATACAGAGTGAAAGAGAGCGGATACAGCAGCTTCATATACAGAGTGAAAGAGAGCGGGAACAGCAGCTTCATATACAGGGTGAAAGTGACCGGATACAGCAGCTTCATATAGAGAGTGATAGAGAGCGGATACAGCAGCTTCATATACAGAGTGAAAGAGAGCGGGGACAGCAGCTTCATATACAGAGGGAAAGAGAGCGGGGACAGCAGCTTCATACACAGAGTGAAAGAGATCGGATACAGCAGCTTCATATACAGAGTGAAAGAGAGCGGATACAGCAGCTTCATATACAGAGTGAAAGAGAGCGGATACAGCAGCTTCATATACAGAGTGAAAGAGATTGGGAACAGCAGCTTCATATACAGAGTGAAATAGAGAAGGGACAGTAGCATCATATACAGAGTGAACGATAGCGGATACAGCAGCTTCATATACAGAGTGAAATAGAGAAGGGACAGTAACATCATATACAGAGTAAACGAGAGCGGATACAGCAGCTTCATATACAGAGTGAAATAGAGAAGTGACAGTAGCATCATATACAGAGTGAACGAGAGCGGATACAGCAGCTTCATATACAGAGTGAAAGAGAGCGGATACAGCAGCTTCATATTCAGAGTGAAGGAGAGCGGGAGCAGCAGCTTCATATACAGAGTGAAAGAGAGCGGGGATAGCATCTTCATATACAGAGTGAAGGAGAGCAGATACAGCAGCTTCATATACAGAGTGAAAGAGAGCGGATACAGCAGCTTCATATACAGAGTGAAAGAGAGCTGATACAGCAGCTTCATATACATTTTGAAAGAGAGCGGGAACATCAGCTTCATATACAGAGTGAAAGAGAGCGGTAACAGCTGCTACATATACAGAGTGATAGAGAGCGGGGACAGCAGCTTCATGTACAGAGTGAAAGAGAGCGGATACAGCAGCTTCATATACAGAGTGAAAGAGAGCGGATACAGCAGCTTCATATACAGAGTGAAATAGAGCGCGAACAGCAGCTTCGTATGCAGAGTGAAAGAGAGCGGATACAGCAGCTTCATATACAGAGTGAAATAGAGCGGGAACAGCAGCTTCATATACAGTGTGAAAGAGAGCGGGTACAGCAGCTTCATGTACAGAGTGAATGAGAGCGGGGACTGCAACTTCATGTACAGAGTGAAAGAGAGCGGAGACAGCAGCTTCATATACAGAGTGAAAGAGAGCGGATACCGCAGCTTCATTAACAGAGTGAAGGAGAGCGGGGACAGCATCTTCATAAACAGAGTGGAAGAGAGCGTGGACAGCAGCTTCATATACAGAGTGAAAGAGAGCAGATACAGCAGCTTCATATGCAGAGTGAAAGAGAGCGGATACAGCAGCTTTATATACGGAGTGAAAGAGAGCGGATACAAAAGCTTCATATACAGAGTGAAGGAGAGCAGATACAGCAGCTTCATATACAGAGTGAAAGAGAGCGGATAAATCAGCTTCATATACAGAGTGAAAGAGAGCAGATACAGAAGCTTTATATACAGAGTTAAAGAGAACGGATACAGCAGCTTCATATACAGAGTGAAAGAGAGCGGGTACAGCTTCATATACAGAGTGAAATAGAGCAGGGACAGCAGCTTCATATACAGAGTGAACGAGAGCGGATACAGCAGCTTCATATACAGAGTGAAAGAGAGCGGATACAGCAGCTTCATATACAGAGTGAAAGAGAGCGGATACAGCAGCTTCATATTCAGAGTGAAGGAGAGCGGGAGCAGCAGCTTGATATACAGAGTGAAAGAGACCGGGGATAGCATCTTCATATACAGAGTGAGGAGAGCAGATACAGCAGCTTCATATACAGAGTGAATGAGAGCGGATACAGCAGCTTCATATACAGAGTGAAAGAGAGCTGATACAGCAGCTTCATATACATTTTGAAAGAGAGCGGGAACATCAGCTTCATATACAGAGTGAAAGAGAGCGGTAACAGCTGCTACATATACAGAGTGATAGAGAGCGGGGACAGCAGCTTCATGTACAGAGTGAAAGAGAGCGGATACAGCAGCTTCATATACAGAGTGAAAGAGAGTGGATACAGCAGCTTCATATACAGAGTGAAATAGAGCGGGAACAGCAGCTTCGTATGCAGAGTGAAAGAGAGCGGATACAGCAGCTTCATATACAGAGTGAAAATGAGCGGGGACAGCTTCATATACATAGTGAATGAGAGCAGATACAGCAGCTTCATATACAAAATGAAAGATGGCGGATACAGCAGCTTCATATACAGAGTATAAGAGAGGGATACAGCAGCTTCATATATAGAGTGAAAGACAGCAGGAACAGCAGCTACATATACAGAGTGAAAGAGAGCGGATGCAGCAGTTTCATATACAGAGCGAAGTAGAGCGGGAGCAGCAGCTTGATATACAGAGTGAAAGAGACCGGGGATAGCATCTTCATATACAGAGTGAAGGAGAGCAGATACAGCAGCTTCATATACAGAGTGAAAGAGAGCGGTTACAGCAGCTTCATGTACAGAGTGAAATAGAGCAGATACAGCAGCTTCATATACAGAGTGAATGAGAGCGGGTACAGCAGCTTCATGTCCAGAGTGAAAGAAAGCGGATACAGCAGCTTCATATACAGAGTGAAAGAGAGCGGGAACAGCAGCTTCATATACAGAGTGAAAGAGAGCCGATACAGCAGCTTCATATACAGAGTGAAAGAGAGCGGATACAGCATCTTCATATACAGAGTGAAAGTGAGCTGGGACGGCAGCTTCATATACAGAGTGAAAGAGAGCGGATACAGCAGCTTCATATACAGAGTGAAAGAGAGCGGGAACAGCAGCTTCATATACAGGGTGAAAGTGAGCGGATACAGCAGCTTCATATAGAGAGTGATAGAGAGCGGATACAGCAGCTTCATATACAGAGTGAAAGAGAGCGGGGACAGCAGCTTCATATACAGAGGGAAAGAGAGCGGGGACAGCAGCTTCATACACAGAGTGAAAGAGATCGGATACAGCAGCTTCATATACAGAGTGAAAGAGAGCGGATACAGCAGCTTCATATACAGAGTGAAAGAGAGCGGATACAGCAGCTTCATATACAGAGTGAAAGAGATTGGGAACAGCAGCTTCATATACAGAGTGAAATAGAGAAGGGACAGTAGCATCATATACAGAGTGAACGATAGCGGATACAGCAGCTTCATATACAGAGTGAAATAGAGAAGGGACAGTAACATCATATACAGAGTAAACGAGAGCGGATACAGCAGCTTCATATACAGAGTGAAATAGAGAAGTGACAGTAGCATCATATACAGAGTGAACGAGAGCGGATACAGCAGCTTCATATACAGAGTGAAAGAGAGCGGATACAGCAGCTTCATATTCAGAGTGAAGGAGAGCGGGAGCAGCAGCTTCATATACAGAGTGAAAGAGAGCGGGGATAGCATCTTCATATACAGAGTGAAGGAGAGCAGATACAGCAGCTTCATATACAGAGTGAAAGAGAGCGGATACAGCAGCTTCATATACAGAGTGAAAGAGAGCTGATACAGCAGCTTCATATACATTTTGAAAGAGAGCGGGAACATCAGCTTCATATACAGAGTGAAAGAGAGCGGTAACAGCTGCTACATATACAGAGTGATAGAGAGCGGGGACAGCAGCTTCATGTACAGAGTGAAAGAGAGCGGATACAGCAGCTTCATATACAGAGTGAAAGAGAGCGGATACAGCAGCTTCATATACAGAGTGAAATAGAGCGGGAACAGCAGCTTCGTATGCAGAGTGAAAGAGAGCGGATACAGCAGCTTCATATACAGAGTGAAATAGAGCGGGAACAGCAGCTTCATATACAGTGTGAAAGAGAGCGGGTACAGCAGCTTCATGTACAGAGTGAATGAGAGCGGGGACTGCAACTTCATGTACAGAGTGAAAGAGAGCGGAGACAGCAGCTTCATATACAGAGTGAAAGAGAGCGGATACCGCAGCTTCATTAACAGAGTGAAGGAGAGCGGGGACAGCATCTTCATAAACAGAGTGGAAGAGAGCGTGGACAGCAGCTTCATATACAGAGTGAAAGAGAGCAGATACAGCAGCTTCATATGCAGAGTGAAAGAGAGCGGATACAGCAGCTTTATATACGGAGTGAAAGAGAGCGGATACAAAAGCTTCATATACAGAGTGAAGGAGAGCAGATACAGTAGCTTCATATACAGAGTGAAAGAGAGCGGATAAATCAGCTTCATATACAGAGTGAAAGAGAGCAGATACAGAAGCTTTATATACAGAGTTAAAGAGAACGGATACAGCAGCTTCATATACAGAGTGAAAGAGAGCGGGTACAGCTTCATATACAGAGTGAAATAGAGCAGGGACAGCAGCTTCATATACAGAGTGAACGAGAGCGGATACAGCAGCTTCATATACAGAGTGAAAGAGAGCGGATACAGCAGCTTCATATACAGAGTGAAAGAGAGCGGATACAGCAGCTTCATATTCAGAGTGAAGGAGAGCGGGAGCAGCAGCTTGATATACAGAGTGAAAGAGACCGGGGATAGCATCTTCATATACAGAGTGAAGGAGAGCAGATACAGCAGCTTCATATACAGAGTGAATGAGAGCGGATACAGCAGCTTCATATACAGAGTGAAAGAGAGCTGATACAGCAGCTTCATATACATTTTGAAAGAGAGCGGGAACATCAGCTTCATATACAGAGTGAAAGAGAGCGGTAACAGCTGCTACATATACAGAGTGATAGAGAGCGGGGACAGCAGCTTCATGTACAGAGTGAAAGAGAGCGGATACAGCAGCTTCATATACAGAGTGAAAGAGAGTGGATACAGCAGCTTCATATACAGAGTGAAATAGAGCGGGAACAGCAGCTTCGTATGCAGAGTGAAAGAGAGCGGATACAGCAGCTTCATATACAGAGTGAAAATGAGCGGGGACAGCTTCATATACATAGTGAATGAGAGCAGATACAGCAGCTTCATATACAAAATGAAAGATGGCGGATACAGCAGCTTCATATACAGAGTATAAGAGATGGATACAGCAGCTTCATATATAGAGTGAAAGACAGCAGGAACAGCAGCTACATATACAGAGTGAAAGAGAGCGGATGCAGCAGTTTCATATACAGAGTGAAGTAGAGCGGGAGCAGCAGCTTCATATAATGAGTGAAAGAGAGCGGGAACAGCAGCTTCATATACAGAGTGATAGAGAGCGGATACAGCAGCTTCATATACAGAATGAAAGAGAGCGGATACAGCAGCTTCATATACAGAGTGAAAGAGAGCGGATACAGCAGCTTCATATACAGAGTTAAAGAGAGCAGATACAGCAGCTTCAGATACAGAGTGAAAGAGAGCGAATACAGCAGCATCATATGAAGAGTGATAGAGAGCGGGAACAGCAGCTTCATATACAGTGTGAAAGAGAGCTGGTACAGCAGCTTCATGTACAGAGTGAATGAGAGCGGGGATTGCAACTTCATGTACAGAGTGAAAGAGAGCGGAGACAGCAGCTTCATATACAGAGTGAAAGAGAGCGGATACCGCAGCTTCATTTACAGAGAGAAGGAGAGCGGGGACAGCATCTTCATAAACAGAGTGGAAGAGAGCGTGGACAGCAGCTTCATATACAGAGTGAAAGAGAGCAGATACAGCAGCTTCATATACAGAGTGAAAGAGAGCGGATACAGCAGCTTTATATACGGAGTGAAAGAGAGCGGATACAAAAGCTTCATATACAGAGTGAAGGCGAGCAGATACAGCAGCTTCATATACAGAGTGAAAGAGAGCGGATAAATCAGCTTCATATACAGAGTGAAAGAGAGCAGATACAGAAGCTTTATATACAGAGTTAAAGAGAACGGATACAGCAGCTTCATATACAGAGTGAAAGAGAGCGGGTACAGCTTCATATACAGAGTGAAATAGAGCAGGGACAGCAGCTTCATATACAGAGTGAACGAGAGCGGATACAGCAGCTTCATATACAGAGTGAAAGAGAGCGGATACAGCAGCTTCATATACAGAGTGAAAGAGAGCGGTGACAGCAGCTTCTTATACAGAGTGAAAGAGAGCGGGAACATCAGCTTCATATACAGTGTGAAAGAGAGCGGTTACAGCAGCTTCATGTACAGAGTGAAATAGAGCGGATACAGCAATTTCATATACAGAGTGAAAGAGGGCGGGAACAGCAGCTTCATATACAGTGTGAAAGAGAGTGTTTACAGCAACTTCATGTACAGAGCGAAATAGAGCGGATACAGCAGCTTCATATACAGAGTGAAAGAGAGCGGGTACAGCAGCTTCATGTACAGAGTGAAAGATAGCGGATATAGCAGCTTCATATACAGAGTGAAAGAGAGCGGATACAGCAGCTTCATATACAGAGTGATAGAGAACGGGGACAGCAGCTTCATATACAGAGTGAATGAGAGCGGGGACAGCTGCTTCATATACAGAGTGAATGAGAACGGGGGCATCTTCATATACAGAGTGATAGAGAGCGGGAACAGCAGCTTCATATGCAGAGTGAAAGAGAGCGGATACAGCAGCTTCATATACAGAGTGAAAGAAAGCAGATACAGCAGCTTCTTATACAGTGTGGAAGAGAGCTGGGACAGCAGCTTCATATGCAGAGTGAAAGAGAGCGGATACATCAGCTTCATATACAGAGTGAAAGAGAGCGGATACAGCAGCTTCATATACAGAGTGAAAGAGAGCGGATACAGCATCTTCATATACAGAGTGAAAGAGAGCTGGGACAGCAGCTTCATATACAGAGTGAAAGAGAGCGGATACATCATCTTCATATACAGAGTGAAAGAGAGCTGAGACAGCATCTTCATATACAGAGTGAAAGAGAGCAGGGACAGCAGCTTCATATACAGAGTGAAAGAGAGCGGATACAGCAGCTTCATATACAGAGTGAAAGAGAGCGGATACAGCAGCATCATTTACAGAGTGCAATAGACCGGGGACAGCATCTTCATATACAGAGTGAAAGAGAGCGTGGACAGCAGCTTCATATACAGAGTGAAAGAGAGCAGATACAGAAGCTTCATGTACAGAGTGAAAGAGAGCGGATACAGCAGCTTTATATACAGAGTGAAAGAGAGCGGATACAACAGCTTCATATACAGAGTGAAAGAGAGCGGATACAGCAGCTTCATATACAGAGTGAAAGAGAGCGGATATATCAGTTTAATATACAGAGTGAAAGAGAGCGGGAACAGCAGCTTCATATACAGAGTGAAAGAGAGCGGATACAGCAGCTTCATATACAGAGTGAAAGAGAGCGGGGACAGCTTCATATACAGAATGAAATAGATCAGGGAGAGCAGCTTCTTATACAGAGTGAACGAGAGCGGATACAGCAGCTTCATATACAGAGTGAAAGAGAGCGGATACAGCAGCTTCATATACTGAGTGAAAGAGAAGCGGGGACAGCAGCTTCATATACAGTCTGAAAGAGAGCAGATACAGCAGCTTCTTATACAGAGTGGAAGAGAGCTGGGACAGCAGCTTCATATGCAGAGTGAAAGAGAGCGGATACATCAGCTTCATTTAGAGAGTGAAAGAGAGCGGATACAGCAGCTTCATATACAGAGTGAACGAGAGCGGCAACAGCATCTCCATATACAGAGTGAAACAGAGCTGGGAAAGCAGCTTCATATACAGAGTGAAAGAGAGCGGGGACAGCAGCTTCATATACAGAGTGAAAGAGAGCGGATACAGCTGATTCATGTACAGAGTGAAAGAGAGCGGATACAGCAGCATCATTTACAGAGTGCAATAGAGCGGGGTCAGCATCTTCATATACAGAGTGAAAGAGAGCGTGGACAGCAGCTTCATATACTGAGTGAAAGAGAGCAGATACAGCAGCTTCATATACAGAGTGAAAGAGAACGGATACAGCAGCTTCATATACAGAGTGAAAGAGAGCGGGAACAGCAGCTTCATATACAGAGTGAAAGAGAGCGGATACAGCAGCTTCATATACAGAGTGAAAGAGAGCGGGTACAGCTTCCTATACAGAGTGAAATAGAGCAGGGACAGCAGCTTTATATACAGAGTGAACGATAGCGGATACAGCAGCTTCATATACAGAGTGAAAGATAGCGGATACAGCAGCTTCATATACAGAGTGAAAGAGAGCGGGGACAGCAGTTTCATATACAGAGTGAAAGAGAGCAGATACAGCAGCTTCATATACAGAGTGAAAGAGAGCGGATACAGCATCTTCATATACAGAGTGAAAGAGAGCTGGGACAGCAGCTTCAAATACAGAGTGAAAGAGAGCTGATACAGCAGCTTCATATACAGAGTGTAATAGAGCGGGAACAGCAGCTTCATATACAGAGTGATAGAGAGCGGGGACAGCAGCTTCATATATAGAGTGAAAGAGAGCGGATACAGCAGCTTCATACACAGAGTGAAAGAGAGCGGATACAGCAGCGTCATATACAGAGTGAAAGAGAGCGGATACAGCAGCTTCATATAATGAGTGAATGAGAGCGGGAACAGCAGCTTCATATACAGAGTGAAAGAGAGCGGATACGGCAGCTTCATATACAGAGTGAATGAGAGCGGGGACAGCAGCTTCATATACAGAGTTAAAGAAAGCGGATACCGCAGTTTCATATACACAGTGAAACAGAGTGGGAACAGTAGCTTCATATACAGAGTGAAAGAGAGCAGATACAGCAGCTTCATATACAGAGTGAAAGAGAGCAGGGACAGCAGCTTCATATACAGAGTGAAAGAGAGCGGATACAGCAGCTTCATATACAGAGTGAAAGAGAGCGGATACAGCATCTTCATTTACAGAGTGAAGGAGAGCGGGGACAGCATCTTCATATACAGAGTGACAGAGAGCGTGGACAGCAGCTTCATATACAGAGTGAAAGAGAGCGTATACAGCAGCTTCATATACAGAGTGAAAGAAAGCGGATACAGCAGCTTTATATATGGAGTGAAAGAGAGCGGATACAAAAGCTTCATATACAGAGTGAAGGAGAGCGGATACAGCAGCTTCATATACAGAGTAAAGAGAACGGATATATCAGCTTCATATACAGAGTGAAAGAGAGCAGATACAGCAGCTTTATATACAGAGTGAAAGAGAACGGATACAGCGCCTTCATATACAGAGTCAAGGAGAGCGGGTACAGCTTCATATACGGAGTGAAATAGAGCGGATACAGCAGCTTCATATACAGAGTGAACGAGATCGGATACAGCAGCTTCATATACAGAGTGACAGAGAGCGGGACAGCTTCATATACAGAGTGAAATAGATGAGGGACAGCATCTTCTTATACAGAGTGAACGAGAGCGGATACAGCAGCTTCATATACAGAGTGAAAGAGAGCGGATACAGCAGCTTCATATACTGAGTGAAAGAGAAGCGGGGACAGCAGCTTCATATACAGAGTGAAAGAGAGCAGATACAGCAGCTTCTTATACAGAGTGGAAGAGAGCTGGGACAGCAGCTTCATATGCAGAGTGAAAGAGAGCGGATACATCAGCTTCATTTAGAGAGTGAAAGAGAGCGGATACAGCAGCTTCATATACAGAGTGATCGAGAGCGGATACAGCATCTCCATATACAGAGTGAAACAGAGCTGGGAAAGCAGCTTCATATACAGAGTGAAAGAGAGCGGGGACAGCAGCTTCATATACAGAGTGAAAGAGAGCGGATACAGCTGATTCATGTACAGAGTGAAAGAGAGCGGATACAGCAGCATCATTTACAGAGTGCAATAGAGCGGGGTCAGCATCTTCATATACAGAGTGAAAGAGAGCGTGGACAGCAGCTTCATATACTGAGTGAAAGAGAGCAGATACAGCAGCTTCATATACAGAGTGAAAGAGAGCGGATACAGCATCTTCATATACAGAGTGAAAGAGAGCTGGGACAGCAGCTTCAAATACAGAGTGAAAGAGAGCTGATACAGCAGCTTCATATACAGAGTGTAATAGAGCGGGAACAGCAGCTTCATATACAGAGTGATAGAGAGCGGGGACAGCAGCTTCATATATAGAGTGAAAGAGAGCGGATACAGCAGCTTCATACACAGAGTGAAAGAGAGCGGATAAAGCAGCTTCATATACTGAGTGAAAGACAGCGGATACAGCAGCTTCATATACTGAGTGAATGAGAGCGGGAACAGCAGCTTCATATACAGAGTGAAAGAGAGCGGATACGGCAGCTTCATATACAGAGTGAATGAGAGCGGGGACAGCAGCTTCATATACAGAGTTAAAGAAAGCGGATACCGCAGTTTCATATACACAGTGAAACAGAGTGGGAACAGTAGCTTCATATACAGAGTGAAAGAGAGCGGATACAGCAGCTTCATATACAGAGTGAAAGAGAGCAGGGACAGCAGCTTCATATACAGAGTGAAAGAGAGCGGATACAGCAGCTTCATATACAGAGTGAAAGAGAGCGGATACAGCATCTTCATTTACAGAGTGAACGAGAGCGGGGACAGCATCTTCATATACAGAGTGACAGAGAGCGTGGACAGCAGCTTCATATACAGAGTGAAAGAGAGCGTATACAGCAGCTTCAAATACAGAGTGAAAGAAAGCGGATACAGCAGCTTTATATATGGAGTGAAAGAGAGCGGATACAAAAGCTTCATATACAGAGTGAAGGAGAGCGGATACAGCAGCTTCATATACAGAGTAAAGAACGGATATATCAGCTTCATATACAGAGTGAAAGAGAGCAGATACAGCAGCTTTATATACAGAGTGAAAGAGAACGGATACAGCGGCTTCATATACAGAGTGAAGGAGAGCGGGTACAGCTTCATATACGGAGTGAAATAGAGCGGATACAGCAGCTTCATATACAGAGTGAACGAGAGCGGATACAGCAGCTTCATATACAGAGTGAAAGAGAGCGGATACAGCAGCTTCATATACAGAGTGAAAGAGAGAGGGGACAGCAGCTTCATATACAGAGTGAAAGAGAGCGGATACAGCAGCTTCATATACAGAGTGAAATGGAGAAGGGACAGTAGCATCATATACAGAGTGAACGATAGCGGATGCCGCAGCTTCATATACAGAGAGAAATAGAGAAGGGACAGTAACATCATATACAGAGTGAACGAGAGCGGATACAGCAGCTTCATATACAGAGTGAAAGAGAGCGGATACAGCAGCTTCATATACGGAGTGAAGGAGAGCGGGAGCAGCAGCTTCATATACAGAGTGAAAGAGAGCGGGGATTGCAGCTTCATATACAGAGTGAAGGAGAGCAGATACAGCAGCTTCATATACAGAGTGAAAGAGAGCGGATACAGCAGCTTCACATACAGAGTGAAAGAGAGCGGATACAGCAGCTTCATATACAGAGTGAAAGATAGCGGATACAGCAGCTTCATATACAGAGTGAAAGAGAGCGGGAGCAGCAGCTTCATATACAGAGTGAATGAGAGTGGATATAGCAGCTTCATATACAGAGTGAAAGAGAGCAGATACAGCAGCTTCATATACAGTGTGAAAGAGAGCGGGAACAGCAGATTCATATACAGAGTGAATTAGAGCGGGAACAGCAGCTTCATACACAGAGTGAAAGAGATCGGATAGAGCAGCTTCATATACAGAGTGAAAGAGAGCATATACAGCAGCTTCATATACAGAGTGAAAGAGAGTGGGAACAGCAGCTTCATATGCAGAGTGAAATGGAGAAGGGACAGTAGCATCATATACAGAGTGAACGATAGCGGATGCAGCAGCTTCATATACAGAGTGAAATAGAGAAGGGACAGTAACATCATATACAGAGTGAACGAGAGCGGATACAGCAGCTTCATATACAGAGTGAAATAGAGAAGGGACAGTAGCATCATATACAGAGTGAACGAGCGCGGATACAGCAGCTTCATATACAGAGTGAAAGAGAGCGGATACAGCAGCTTCATATACAGAGTGAAGGAGAGCGGGAGCAGCAGCTTCATATACAGAGTGAAAGAGAGCGGGGATAGCAGCTTCATATACAGAGTGAAGGAGAGCAGATAAAGCAGCTTCATATACAGAGTGAAAGAGAGCGGATACAGCAGCTTCATATACAGAGTGAAAGAGAGCGGATACAGCAGCTTCATACACAGAGTGAAAGAGAGCGGGAACAGCAGCTTCATATACAGAGTGAAAGAGAGCGGGAACAGCTGCTTCATATACAGAGTGATAGAGAGCGGGGACAGCAGCTACATATACAGAGTGAAAGAGAGCGGATACAGTAGGTTCATATACAGAGTGAAAGAGAGCGGATACAGCAGCTTCATATACAGAGTGAAAGAGAGCGGATACAGCAGCTTCATATACAGAGTGAAAGAGAGCGGGTACAGCTTCATATACAGAGTGAAATAGGAATGGGACAGTAGCTTCATATACAGAGTGAACGAGAGCGGAAACAGCAGCTTCATATACAGAGTGAAAGAGAGCAGCGACAGCAGCTTCATATACAGAGTGAAAGAGAGCGGGTACAGCTTCCTTTACAGAGTGAAATAGAGCAGGGACAGCAGCTTTATATACAGAGTGAACGATAGCGGATACAGCAGCTTCATATACAGAGTGAAAGATAGCGGATACAGCAGCTTCATACACAGAGTGAAAGAGAGCGGATACAGCAGCTTCATATACTGGGTGAAAGAGAGCGGATACAGCAGCTTCATATACTGAGTGAATGAGAGTGGGAACAGCAGCTTCATATACAGAGTGAAAGAGAGCGGATACGGCAGCTTCATATACAGAGTGAATGAGAGCGGGGACAGCAGCTTCATATACAGAGTTAAAGAAAGCGGATACCGCAGTTTCATATACACAGTGAAACAGAGTGGGAACAGTAGCTTCATATACAGAGTGAAAGAGAGCGGATACAGCAGCTTCATATACAGAGTGATAGAGAGCGGATACAGCATCTTCATATACATAGTGAAAGAGAGCGGGAACAGCAGCTTCATATACAGAGTGAAAGAGAGCGGATACAGCATCTTCATATACAGAGTGAAGGAGAGTGGATACAGCATCTTCATTTACAGAGTGAAGGAGAGCGGGGACAGCATCTTCATATACAGAGTGAAAGAGCGGGAACAGCAGCTTCATATACATAGTGAAAGAGAGCGGATACAGCATCTTCATATACAGAGTGAAGGAGAGTGGGGACAGCAGCTTCATATACAGAGTGAAAGAGAGCAGGGACAGCAGCTTCATATACAGAGTGAAAGAGAGCGGATACAGCAGCTTCATATACAGAGTGAAATGGAGAAGGGACAGTAGCATCATATACAGAGTGAACGATAGCGGATGCAGCAGCTTCATATACAGAGTGAAATAGAGAAGGGACAGTAACATCATATACGGAGTGAACGATAGCGGATACAGCAGCTTCATATACAGAGTGAAATGGAGAAGGGACAGTAGCATCATATACAGAGTGAACGAGCGCGGATACAGCAGCTTCATATACAGAGTGAAAGAGAGCGGATACAGCAGCTTCATATGTAGAGTGAAGGAGAGCGGGAGCAGCAGCTTCATATACAGAGTGAAAGAGAGCGGGGATAGCAGCTTCATATACAGAGTGAAGGAGAGCAGATAAAGCAGCTTCATATACAGAGTGAAAGAGAGCGGATACAGCAGCTTCATATACAGAGTGAAAGAGAGCGGATACAGCAGCTTCATATACAGAGTGAAAGAGAGCGGGAACAGCAGCTTCATATACAGAGTGAAAGAGAGCGGGAACAGCTGCTTCATATACAGAGTGATAGAGAGCGGGGACAGCAGCTTCATATACAGAGTGAAAGAGAGCGGATACAGCAGGTTCATATACAGAGTGAAAAAGAGCGGATACAGCAGCTTCATATACAGAGTGAAAGAGAGCGGATACAGCAGCTTCATATACAGAGTGAAAGAGAGCGGGTACAGCTTCATATACAGAGTGAAATAGGAAAGGGACAGTAGCTTCATATACAGAGT
Source organism: Cetorhinus maximus (assembly GCF_964194155.1). Taxonomy (NCBI): domain Eukaryota; kingdom Metazoa; phylum Chordata; class Chondrichthyes; order Lamniformes; family Cetorhinidae; genus Cetorhinus; species Cetorhinus maximus. Next base: position 247,756,735 of record NC_135879.1, read on the forward strand.
GAACGAGAGCGGAAACAACTGCTTCATATACAGAGTGAAAGAGAGCGGGGACAGCAGCTTCATATACAGAGTGAAAGAGAGCGGGGACAGCAGCTTCATATACAGAGTGAAAGAGAGCGGGGACAGCAGCTTCATATACAGAGTGAAAGAGAGCGGATACAGCAGCTTCATATACAGAGTGTAAGAGAGCGGATACAGCAGCTTCATATACAGAGTGAAAGAGAGCGGTGACAGCAGCTTCATATACATAGCGAAAGAGAGCGGATACAGCAGCTTCATATACAGTGTGAAAGAGAGCGGGAAAAGCAGCTTCATATACAGAGTGAAGGAGAGCAGATACAGCAGCTTCATATACAGATTGAAAGAGATCGGATACAGCAGCTTCATATACAGAGTGAAATAGAGCGGGAACAGCAGCTTCATATACAGAGTGAAAGTGAGCGGATACAGCAGCTTCATATACAGAGTGAAAAAGAGCGGGGACAGCTTCATATACATAGTGAATGAGAGCGGATACAGCAGCATCATATACAGAATGAAAGATAGCGGATACAGCAGCTTCTTATACAGAGAGAAAGAGCGGATACAGCAGCTTCATATACAGAGTGAAAGAGAGCAGGAACAGCAGCTACATATACGGAGTGAAAGAGAGCGGATACAGCAGTTTCATATACAGAATGAAGTAGAGCGGGAGGAACAGCTTCATATACAGAGTGAAAGAGGGCGGATATATCAGCTTCATATACAGAGTGAAAGAGAGCAGATACAGCAGCTTTATATACAGAGTTAAATAGAACGGATACAGCAGCTTCATATACAGAGTGAAAGAGAGCGGGTACAGCTTCATATACAGAGTGAAATAGAGCAGGGACAGCAGCATCATATACAGAGTGAACGAGAGCGGATACAGCAGCTTCATATACAGAGTGAATGAGAGTGGATACAGCAGCTTCATATACAGAGTGAAAGAGAGCGGGGACAGCAGCTTCATATACAGAGTGAAAGAGAGTGGGAACAGCAGCTTCATATACAGTGTGAAAGAGAGCGGTTACAGCAGCTTCATGTACAGAGTAAAATAGAGCGGATACAGCAGCTTCATATACAGAGTGAAAGAGAGCGGGTACAGCAGCTTCATGTACAGAGTGAAAGAGAGTGGATACCGCAGCTTCATTTACAGAGTGAAGGAGAGCGGGGACAGCATCTTCATATACTGAGTGGAAGAGAGCGTGGACAGTAGCTTCATATACAGAGTGAAAGAGAGCAGATACAGCAGCTTCATATACAGAGTGAAAGAGAGCGGATACAGCAGCTTTATATACGGGTGAAAGAGAGCGGATACAAAAGCTTCATATACAGAGTGAAGGAGAGCGGATACAGCAGCTTCATATACAGAGTGAAATAGAGCGGATATATAAGCTTCATATACAGAGTGAAAGAGAGCAGATACAGAAGCTTTATATACAGAGTTAAAGAGAACGGATACAGCAGCTTCATATACAGAGTGAAAGAGAGCGGGTACAGCTTCATATACAGAGTGAAATAGAGCAGGGACAGCAGCTTCATATACAGAGTGAACGAGAGCGGATACAGCAGCTTCATATACAGAGTGAAAGAGAGCGGATACAGCAGCTTCATATACAGAGTGAAAGAGAGCGGGGACAGCAGCTTCTTATACAGTGTGAAAGAGAGCGGGAACAGCAGCTTCATATACAGTGTGAAAGAGAGCGGTTACAGCAGCTTCATGTACAGAGTGAAATACAGCGGATACAGCAGTTTCATATACAGAGTGAAATAGCGCTAGAACAGCAGCTTCATATACACTGTGAAAGAGAGTGGTTACAGCAGCTTCATGTACAGAGCGAAATAGAGCGGATACAGCAGCTTCATATACAGAGTGAAAGAGAGCGGGTACAGCAGCTTCATATACAGAGTGAAAGAGAGCCGATACAGCAGCTTCATATACAGAGTGAAAGAGAGTGGTTACAGCATCTTCATATGCAGAGTGAAAGAGAGCTGGGACAGCAGCTTCATATAAAGAGTGATAGAGAGCGGATACAGCAGCTTCATATACAGAGTGAAAGAGAGCAGATACAGCAGCTTCATGTACAGAGTGAAAGAGAGCGGGAACAGCAGCTTCATATACTGAGTGAAAGAAAGCGGATACAGCAGCTTCATATACAGAGTGAATGAGAGCTGGTACAGCTTCATATACAGAGTGAAATAGAGTAGGGACAGTAGCTTCATATACAGAGTGAACGAGAGCGGATACAGCAGCTTCATATACAGAGTGAAAGAGAGCAGATACAGCAGCTTCATATACAGAGTGAAAGAGAGCGGATACAGCAGCTTCATATACAGAGTGAAAGAGAGCAGATACAGCAGCTTCATGTACAGAGTGAAAGAGAGCGGATACAGCAGCTTTATATACGGAGTGAAAGAGAGCGGATACAAAAGCTTCATATACAGAGTGAAGGAGAGCAGATACAGCAGCTTCATATGCAGAGTTAAAGAGAACGGGTACAGCAGCTTCATATAAAGAGTGAAAGAGAGCCGGTACAGCTTCATATACAGATTGAAATAGAGCAGGGACAGCAGCTTCATGTACAGAGTGAAATAGAGCGGATACAGCAGCTTCATTTACAGAGTGAACGAGAGCGGGTACAGCAGCTTCATGTACAGAGTGAAAGAGAGCGGATACAGCAGCTTCATATACAGAGTGAAAGAGAGCGGGAACAGCAGCTTCATATACAGAGTGAAAGAGAGCGGGGACAGCAGCTTCATATATAGAGTGAAAGAGAGCGGATACAGCATCTTCATACACAGAGTGAAAGAGAGCGGATACAGCAGCTTCATATACAGAGTGAAGGAGAGCGGGAGCAGCAGCTTCATATACAGAGTGAATGAGAGCGGATACAGCCGCTTCATATACACAGTGAATGAGAGCGGGATCAGTAGCTTCATATACTGAGTGAAAGAAAGCGGATACAGCAGCTTCATATACAGAGTGAAAGAGAGCGGATTCAGCTTCATATACAGAGTGAAATAGAGTAGGGACAGTAGCTTCATATACAGAGTGAACGAGAGCGGATACAGCAGCTTCATATACAGAGTGAAAGAGAGCAGATACAGCAGCTTCATATACAGAGTGAAAGAGAGCGGACACAGCAGCTTCATATACAGAGTGAAAGAGAGCGGATACAGCAGCTTCATATACAGAGTGAAAGAGAGGGGCTACAGCAGCTTCATATACAGAGTGAAAGAGAGCGTGTAAAGCAGCTTCATGTACAGAGTGAATGAGAGCGGGGACCGCAACATCATATACAGAGTGAAAGAGACCGGATACAGCAGCTTCATATACGGAGTGAAAGAGAGCGGATACAGCAGCTTCATATACAGAGTGAAAGAGAGCGGATACTCCAGCTTCATATACAGAGTGAAAGAGAGCGGATACAGCAGCTTCATATACAGAGTGAAAGAGAGCAGATACAGCAGCTTCATATACAGAGTGAAAGAGAGCGGATACAGCAGCTTCATATACAGAGTGAAAGAGAGCGGGAACAGCAGCTTCATATACAGAGTGAAAGAGAGCGTGTACAGCAGCTTCATGTACAGAGTGAATGAGAGCGGGGACCGCAACTTCATATACAGAGTGAATGAGAGCAGATACAGCAGCTTCATATACAAAATGAAAGATAGCGGATACAGCAGCTTCATATGCAGAGTGAAAGAGAACGGATACAGCAGCTTCATATATAGATTGAAAGAGAGCAGGAACAGCAGCTACATATACAGAGTGAAAGAGAGCGGATACAGCAGTTTCATATACAGAGTGAAGTAGAGCGGGAGCAGCAGCTTCATATAAAGAGTGAAAGAGAGCGGGAACAGCAGCTTCATATACAGAGTGATAGAGAGCAGATACAGCAGCTTCATATACAGAGTGAAAGAGGGCGGATATAGCAGCTTCATATACAGAGTGAAAGAGAGCGGATACAGCAGCTTCATATACAGAGTGAAAGAGAGCGGATACAGCAGCTTCATATACAGAGTTAAAGAGAGCAGATACAGCAGCTTCAGATACAGAGTGAAAGTGAGCGGATACAGCAGCATCATATGAAGAATGATAGAGAGCGGGAACAGCAGCTTTATATACATTGTGAAAGAGAGCGGGTACAGCAGCTTCATGTACAGAGTGAAAGAGAACGCGGACCGCAACTTCATATACAGAGTGAAAGAGAGCGGAGACAGCAGCTTCATATACAGACTGAAAGAGAGCGGATACCGCAGCTTCATTTACAGAGTGATGGAGAGCGGGGACAGCATCTTCATATACAGAGTGGAAGAGAGCGTGGACAGCAGCTTCATATACAGAGTGAAAGAGAGCAGATACAGCAGCTTCATATACAGAGTGAAAGAGAGCGGATACAGCAGCTTTATATACGGAGTGAAAGAGAGCGGATACAAAAGCTTCATATACAGAGTGAAGGAGAGCGGATACAGCAGCTTCATATACAGAGTGAAAGAGAGCGGATATATCAGCTTCATATACAGAGTGAAAGAGAGCAGATACAGAAGCTTTATATACAGAGTTAAAGAGAACGGATACAGCAGCTTCATATACAGAGTGAAAGAGAGCGGGTACAGCTTCATATACAGAGTGAAATAGAGCAGGGACAGCAGCTTCATATACAGAGTGAACGAGAGCGGATACAGCAGCTTCATATACAGAGTGAAAGAGAGCGGATACAGCAGCTTCATATACAGAGTGAAAGGGAGCGGGAACAGCAGCTTCATATACAGTGTGAAAGAGAGCGGTTACAGCAGCTTCATGTACAGAGTGAAATACAGCGGATACAGCAGTTTCATATACAGAGTGAAAGAGCGCTAGAGCAGCAGCTTCATATACACTGTGAAAGAGAGTGGTTACAGCAGCTTCATGTACAGAGCGAGATAGAGCGGATACAGCAGCTTCATATACAGAGTGAAAGAGAGCGGGTACAGCAGCTTCATGTACAGAGTGAAAGATAGCGGATATAGCAGCTTCATAAACAGAGTGAAAGAGAGCGGGAACAGCAGCTTCATATACAGAGTGAAAGAGAGCCGATACAGCAGCTTCATATACAGAGTGAAAGAGAGTGGTTACAGCATCTTCATATGCAGAGTGAAAGAGAGCTGGGACAGCAGCTTCGTATAAAGAGTGAAAGAGAGCGGATACAGCAGCTTCATATACAGAGTGAAAGAGAGCGGGGACAGCAGCTTCATATATAGAGTGAAAGAGAGCGGATACAGCATCTTCATACACAGAGTGAAAGAGAGCGGATACAGCAGCTTCATATACAGAGTGAAGGAGAGCGGGAGCAGCAGCTTCATATACAGAGTGAATGAGAGCGGGATCAGTAGCTTCATATACTGAGTGAAAGAAAGCGGATACAGCAGCTTCATATACAGAGTGAAAGAGAGCGGATTCAGCTTCATATACAGAGTGAAATAGAGTAGGGACAGTAGCTTCATATACAGAGTGAACGAGAGCGGATACAGCTGCTTCATAAACAGAGTGAAAGAGAGCAGATACAGCAGCTTCATATACAGAGTGAAAGAGAGCGGACACAGCAGCTTCATATACAGAATGAAAGAGAGCGGATACAGCAGCTTCATATACAGAGTGAAAGAGAGCGTGTAAAGCAGCTTCATGTACAGAGTGAATGAGAGCGGGGACCGCAACTTCATATACAGAGTGAAGGAGAGCGGATACAGCAGCTTCATATACGGAGTGAAAGAGAGCGGATACAGCAGCTTCATATACAGAGTGATAGAGAGCGGGAACAGTAGCTTCGTATACAGAGTGATAGAGAGCTGGGTCAGCAGCTTCATATACAGAGTGAAAGAGAGCGGATACAGCATCTTCATACACAGAGTGAAAGAGAGCTGATACAGCAGCTTCATATACAGAGTGAAGGAGAGCGGGAGCAGCAGCTTCATATACAGAGTGAATGAGAGCGGGATCAGTAGCTTCATATACTGAGTGAAAGAATGCGGATACAGCAGCTTCATATACAGAGTGAAAGAGAGCGGATTCAGCTTCATATACAGAGTGAAATAGAGTAGGGACAGTAGCTTCATATACAGAGTGAACGAGAGCGGATACAGCTGCTTCATAAACAGAGTGAAAGAGAGCAGATACAGCAGCTTCATATACAGAGTGAAAGAGAGCGGACACAGCAGCTTCATATACAGAGTGAAAGAGAGGGGCTACAGCAGCTTCATATACAGAGTGAAAGAGAGCGTGTAAAGCAGCTTCTTGTACAGAGTGAATGAGAGCGGGGACCGCAACTTCATATACAGAGTGAAGGAGAGCGGATACAGCAACTTCATATACAGAGTGAAGGAGAGCGGATACAGCAGCTTCATATACGGAGTGAAAGAGAGCGGATACAGCAGCTTCATATACAGAGTGATAGAGAGCGGGAACAGTAGCTTCGTATACAGAGTGATAGAGAGCTGGGTCAGCAGCTTCATATACAGAGTGAAAGAGAGCGGATACAGCAGCTTCATATACAGAGTGAAAGAGAGCGGATACAGAAGCTTCATATACAGAGTGAAAGAGAGCGGATACAGCAGCTTCATATACATAGTGAAAGAGAGCAGATACAGCAGCTTCATATACAGAGTGAAAGAGAGCGGATACAGCAGCTTCATATACAGAGTGAAAGAGAGCGGGAACAGCAGCTTCATATACAGAGTGAAAGAGAGCGTGTACAGCAGCTTCATGTACAGAGTGAATGAGAGCGGGGACCGCAACTTCATATACAGAGTGAAAGAGACCGGATACAGCAGCTTCATATACGGAGTGAAAGAGAGCGGATACAGCTGCTTCATATACTGAGTGAAAGAGACCGCGAACAGCAGCTTCATATACAGAGTGATGCAGATCGGATACAGCAGCTTCATATACAGAATGAAACAGAGCGGATACAGCAGCTTCATATACAGAGTGAAGGAGACCGGATACAGCAGCTTCATATACAGAGTGAAAGAGAGCGGATACAGCAGCTTCGTATACAGAGTGAACGAGAGCGGGGAAAGCAGCTTCATATACAGATTGAAAGAGAGCGTATACAGCAGCTTCATATACTGAGTGAAAGAGAGCGGATACAGCAGCTTCATATACAGAGTGATAGAGAGCGGGAACAGTAGCTTCAGATACAGAGTGATAGAGAGCGCTGTCAGCAGCTTCATATACAGAGTGAAAGAGAGCGGATACAGCAGCTTCATATCCAGAGTGAAAGAGAGTGGATACAGCAGCTTCATATACAGAGTGAAAGAGAGCGGATACAGCAGCTTCATATACAGATTGAAAGAGAGCGGGAACAGCACCTTCCTTTACAGAGTGAAAGAGAGAGGATACGGCAGCTTCATATACAGAGTGAAAGAGAGCGGGGACAGCAGCTTCATATACAGAGTGAAATAGAGAAGGGACAGTAGCATCATATACAGAGTGAACGATAGCGGATACAGCAGCTTCATATACAGAGTGAAATAGAGATGGGACAGTAACATCATATACAGAGTAAACGAAAGCGGATACAGCAGCTTCATATACAGAGTGAAATAGAGAAGGGACAGTAACATCATATACAGAGTGAACGAGAGCGGATACAGCAGCTTCATATACAGAGTGAAAGAGAGCGGATACATCAGCTTCATATACAGAGTGAAGGAGAGCGGGAGCAGCAGCTTCATATACAGAGTGAAAGAGAGCGGGGATAGCATCTTCATATACAGAGTGAAGGAGAGCAGATACAGCAGCTTCATATACAGAGTGAAAGAGAGCGGATACAGCAGCTTCATATACAGAGTGAAAGAGAGCTGATACAGCAGCTTCATATACAGAGTGAAAGAGAGCGGGAACATCAGCTTCATATAAAGAGTGAAAGAGAGCGGTAACAGCTGCTTCATATACAGAGTGATAGAGAGCGGGGACAGCAGCTACATATACAGAGTGAAAGAGAGCGGACACAGCAGGTTCATATACAGAGTGAAACAGAGCGGATACAGCAGCTTCTTATACAGAGTGAAAGAGAGCGGATACAGCAGCTTCATATACAGAGTGTAATAGAGCGGGAACAGCAGCTTCATATGCAGAGTGAAAGAGAGCGGATACAGCAGCTCCATATACAGAGTGAAAAAGAGCGGGGACAGCTTCATATACATAGTGAATGAGAGCAGATACAGCAGCTTCATATACAAAATGAAAGATAGCGGATACAGCAGCTTCATATGCAGAGTGAAAGAGAACGGATACAGCAGCTTCATATATAGATTGAAAGAGAGCAGGAACAGCAGCTACATATACAGAGTGAAAGAGAGCGGATACAGCTGTTTCATATACAGAGTGAAGTAGAGCGGGAGCAGCAGCTTCATATAAAGAGTGAAAGAGAGCGGGAACAGCAGCTTCATATACAGAGTGATAGCGAGCAGATACAGCAGCTTCATATACAGAGTGAAAGAGGGCGGATATAGCAGCTTCATATACAGAGTGAAAGAGAGCGGATACAGCAGCTTCATATACAGAGTGAAAGAGAGCGGATACAGCAGCTTCATATACAGAGTTAAAGAGAGCAGATACAGCAGCTTCAGATACAGAGTGAAAGTGAGCAGATACAGCAGCATCATATGAAGAATGATAGAGAGCGGGAACAGCAGCTTCATATACATTGTGAAAGAGAGCGGGTACAGCAGCTTCATGTACAGAGTGAAAGAGAGCGGGGACCGCAACCTCATATACAGAGTGAAAGAGAGCGGAGACAGCAGCTTCATATACAGAGTGAAAGTGAGCGGATACCGCAGCTTCATTTACAGAGTGGAAGAGAGCGTGGACAGCAGCTTCATATACAGAGTGAAAGAGAGCAGATACAGCAGCTTCATATACAGAGTGAAAGAGAGCGGATATATCAGCTTCATATACAGAGTGAAAGAGAGCAGATACAGAAGCTTTATATACAGAGTTAAAGAGAACGGATACAGCAGCGTCATATACAGAGTGAAAGAGAGCGGGTACAGCTTCATATACATAGTGAAATAGAGCAGGGACAGCAGCTTCATATACAGAGTGAACGAGAGCGGATACAGCAGCTTCATATACAGAGTGAAAGAGAGCGGATACAGCAGCTTCATATACAGAGTGAAAGAGAGCGGGAACAGCTGCTTCATATACAGAGTGATAGAGAGCGGGGACAGCAGCTTCATATACAGAGTGAAAGAGAGCGGATACAGCAGGTTCATATACAGAGTGAAAGAGAGCGGATACAGCAGCTTCATATACGGAGTGAAAGAGAGCGGATACAGCAGCTTCATATACAGAATGAAAGAGAGCGGGTACAGCTTCATATACAGAGTGAAATAGAAAAGGGACAGTGGCTTCATATACAGAGTGAACGAGAGCGGATACAGCAGCTTCATATACAGAGTGAAAGAGAGCGGATACAGCAGCTTCATATACAGAGTGAAAGAGAGCGGGGACAGCAGCTTCATATACAGAGTGAAAGAGAGCGGGGCAGCAGCTTCATATGCAGAGTGAAAGAGAGCGGATACAGCAGCTTCATAATCAGAGTGAAAGAGAGAGGATACGGCAGCTTCATATACAGAGTGAAAGAGAGAGGGGACAGCAGCTTCATATACAGAGTTAAAGAAAGCAGATAACGCAGTTTCATATACACATTGAAAGAGAGTGGGAAAAGCAGCTTCATATACAGAGTGAAAGAGAGATGGGACAGCTTCATATACAGAGTGATAGAGAGCAGGGTCAGCAGCTGCATATACAGAGAGAAAGAGAGCGGATACAGCAGCTTCATATACAGAGTGAAAGAGAGCGGATACAGCAGCTTCATATACAGAGTGATAGAGAGCTGGGACAGCAGCTTCATATACATAGTGAAAGAGAGCGGGAACAGCAGCTTCATTTACATAGTGAAAGCGAGCGGATACAGCATCTTCATATACAGAGTGAAGGATAGCGGGGACAGCAGCTTCATATACAGAGTGAAAGAGAGCAGGGACAGCAGCTTCATATGCAGAGTGAAAGAGAGCGGATACAGCAGCTTCATATACAGAGTGAAAGAGAGCGGATACAGCATCTTCATTTACAGAGTGAAGGAGAGCGGGGAGAGCATCTTCATATACAGAGTGAAAGAGAGCGTGGACAGCAGCTTCATATACAGAGTGAAAGAGAGCGTATACAGCAGCTTCATATACAGAGTGAAAGAAAGTGGATACAGCAGCTTTATATACGGAGTGAAAGAGAGCGGATACAAAAGCTTCATATCCAGAGTGAAGGAGAGCGGATACAGCAGCTTCATATACAGAGTGAAAGAGAGCGGAGATATCAGCTTCATATACAGAGTGAAAGAGAGCGGATACAGCAGCTTCAAATGCAGAGTGAAAGAGAGCGGGAACAGCGGCTTCATATACAGAGTGAAAGAGAGCGGGTACAGCTTCATATGCAGAGTGAAAGTTAGCGAATGCAGCATCTTCATATACAGAGTGAAAGAGAGCTGGGACAGCAGCTTCATATACAGAGTGATAGAGAGCGTGGACAGCAGCTTCATATATAGAGAGAAAGAGAGCGGATACAGCAGCTTCATACACAGAGTGAAAGAGAGCGGATACAGCAGCTTCATATACAGATTGAAAGAGAGCGGATACAGCAGCTTCATATACAGAGTGAAAGAAAGCGGAGACAGCTTCATGTTCATAGTGAATGAGAGCGGATACAGCAGCTTCATATACAGAGTGAAAAAGAGCGGGAACAGCAGCTTCATATACAGAGTGAAAGAGAGGGGATACAGCAGCTTCATAGACATAGTGAAATAGAGCAGGAACAGCAGCTTCATATACAGAGTGAAAGAGAGCAGGAACAGCAGCTTCATATACAGAGTGAGAGAGAGAGGGTACAGCAGCTTCATATACATAGTGAAAGAGAGCAGGAAGAGCAGCTTCATATACAGAGTGAAAGAGAACGGGAACAGCAGCTTCATATACAGAGTGAAAGATAGCGGATACAGCAGCATCATATACAGAGTGAAGGAGAGCGGGAGCAGCAGCTTCATATACAGAGTGAATGAGAGCGGATACAGCAGCTTCATATACAGAGTGAAAGAGAGCGGATACAGCAGCGTCATATACAGAGTGAAAGAGAGCGGGAACAGCAGCTTCATATACAGAGTGAAAGAGAGCAGGAACAGCAGCTTCATATACAGAGTGAAAGAGAGCGGATACAGCAGCTTCATATACAGAGTGAAAGAGAGCGGGAACAGCAGCTTCATATACAGAGTGAAAGAGAGCAGATACAGCAGCTTCATATAGAGAGTGAAAGGGAGCGGGAACAGCAGCTTCATATACAGAGTTAAAGAGAGCGAATACAGCAGCTTCATCCACAGTGTGAAAGGGAGCGGGAAAAGCAGCTTCATATACAGAGTGAAAGAGAGCGGATACAGCAGCTTCATATAGAGAGTGATAGAGAGCGGATACAGCAGCATAATATACAGAGTGAAAGAGAGCGGGGACAGCAGCTTCATAAACAGAGTGAAAGAGAGCGGATACAGCAGCTTCATATACAGAGTGAAAGAGAGCGGATACAGCAGCTTCATATACAGAATGAAAGAGAGTGGATACAGCAGCTTCATATAGAGAGCGATAGTGAGCGGATACAGCAGCTTCACATACAGAGTGAAAGAGAGCGGGGACAGCAGCTTCATATACAGAGTGAAGGAGAGCGGGGACAGCAGCTTCATACACAGAGTGAAAGAGATCGGATCCAGCAGCTTCATATACAGAGTGAAAGATAGCGGATACAGCAGCTTCATACACAGAGTGAAAGAGAGTGGGAACAGCAGCTTCATATACAGAGTGAAATAGAGAAGGGACAGTAGCATCATATACAGAGTGAACGATAGCGGATACAGCAGCTTCATATACAGAGTGAAATAGAGAATGGATAGTAACTTCATATACAGAGTGAACGAGAGCGGATACAGCAGCTTCATATACAGAGTGAAATAGAGAAGGGACAGTAGCAACATATACAGAGTGAACGAGAGCGGATACAGCAGCTTCATATACAGAGTGAAAGAGAGCGGATACAGCAGCTTCATATACAGAGTGAAGGAGAACGGGAGCAGCAGCTTCATATACAGAGTGAAAGAGAGCGGGGATAGCAGCTTCATATACAGAGTGAAGGAGAGCAGATACAGCAGCTTCATATACAGAGTGAAAGAGAGTGTATACCGCAGCTTCATATACAGAGTGAAAGAGAGCGGATACAGAAGCTTCATATACAGACAGAAAGAGAGCGGGAACAGCAGCTTCATATACAGAGTGAAAGAGAGCGGGAACAGCTGCTTCATATACAGAGTGATAGAGAGCGGGGACAGCAGCTTCATATACAGAGTGAAAGAGAGCGGATACAGCAGCTTCATATACAGAGTGAAAGAGAGCGGATACAGCAGCTTCATAAACAGAGTGAAAGAGAGCGGGTACAGCTTCATATACAGAGTGAAATAGAAAAGTGACAGTAGCTTCATATACAGAGTGAACGAGAGCGGATACAGCAGCTTCATATACAGAGTGAAAGAGAGCGGATATAGCAGCTTCATATACAGAGTGAAAGAGAGCGGGGACAGCAGCTTCATATACAGAGTGAAAGAGAGCGGGGACAGCAGCTTCATATACAGAGTGAAAGAGAGCGGGGACAGCAGCTTCATATGCAGAGTGAAAGAGAGCGGATACAGCAGCTTCATATACAGAGTGAAAGAGAGAGGATACGGCAGCTTCATATACAGAGTGAAAGAGAGAGGGGACAGCAGCTTCATATACAGAGTTAAAGAAAGCAGATACCGCATTTTCATATACACATTGAAAGAGAGTGGGAACAGCAGCTTCATATACAGAGTGAAAGAGAGTTGGGACAGCTTCATATACAGAGTGAAAGAGAGCGTGGACAGCAGCGTCATATACAGAGTGAAAGAGAGCGTATACAGCAGCTTCATATACAGAGTGAAAGAAAGCGGATACAGCAGCTTTATATACGGAGTGAAAGAGCGCGGATACAAAAGCTTCATATACAGAGTGAAGGAGAGCGGATACAGCAGCTTCATATACAGAGTGAAAGAGAGCGGATATATCAGCTTCATATACAGAGTGAAAGAGCGCAGATACAGCAGCATATACAGAGTGAAAGAGAACGGATACAGCGGCTTCATATACAGAGTGAAAGAGAGCGGGTACAGCTTCATATACAGAGTGAAATAGAGCGGATACAGCAGCTTCATATACAGAGTGAAAGAGAGCGGGAACAGCAGCTTCATATACAGAGTGAAAGAGAGCTTGGACAGCAGCTTCATATAAAGAGTGAAAGAGAGCGGATACAGCAGCTTCATATACAGAGTGATAGAAAGCGTGGACAGCAGCTTCATATATAGAGTGAAAGAGAGCGGATTCAGCAGCTTCAAAAACCGAGTGAAAGAGAGCGGATACAGCAGCTTCATATACAGAGTGAAAGAGAGCGGATAGAGCAGCTTCATATACAGAGTGATAGATAGCGGGGACAGCTTCAAATACGTAGGGAATGAGAGCGGATACAGCAGCTTCATATACAGAGTGAACGAGAGCGGATACAGCAGCTTCATATGCAGAGTGAAAGAGAGCGGATACAGCAGCTTCAAATGCAGAGTGAAAGAGAGCGGGAACAGCAGCTTCATATACAGAGTGAAAGAGAGCAGATACAGCAGCTTCATATACAGAGTGAAAGTCAGCGGATACAGCATCTTCATATACAGAGTGAAAGAGAGCTGGGACAGCAGCTTCATATACAGAGTGATAGAGAGCGTGGACAGCAGCTTCATATATAGAGTGAAAGAGAGCGGATACAGCAGCTATATACACAGAGTGAAAGAGAGCGGATACAGCATCTTCATATACAGATTGAAAGAGAGCGGATACAGCAGCTTCAGATACAGAGTGAAAAAGAGCGGGAACAGCAGCTTCATATACAGAATGAAAGAGAGCGGATACAGCAGCTTCATATACATAGTGAAAGAGAGCAGGAACAGCAGCTTCATATACAGAGTGAATGAGAGTGGGAACAGCAGCTTCATATACAGAGTGAATGAGAGCATGAACAGGTGCTTCATATACAGAGTGAAAGAAAGCGGGAACAGCAGTTTCATATACAGAGTGAAAGAGAGCGGATACAGCAACTTCATATACATAGTGAAAGAGAGCAGGAACAGCAGCTTCATATACAGAGTGAAAGAGAACGGGAACAGAAGCTTCATATACAGAGTGAAAGAGAGCGGATACAGCAGCTTCAAATACAGAGTGAAAGAGAGCGGGAACAGCAGCTTCATATACAGAGTGAAAGAGAACGGGAACAGCAGCTTCATATACAGAGTGAAAGAGAGCGGATACAGCAGCTTCATATACAGCGTGAAAGAGAGCGGGAACAGCAGCATCATATACAGAGTGAAAGAGAGCAGATACTGCAGCTTCATATAGAGAGTGAAAGAGGTCGGGAACAGCAGATTCATATACAGAGTGAAAGGGAGCTGGAACAGCAGCTTCATATACAGAGTGAAAGAGAGCGAATACAGCAGCTTCATGCACAGAGTGAAAGGGAGCGGGAACAGCAGCTTCATATACAGAGTGAAAGAGAGCGGATACAGCAGCTTCATATAGAGAGTGATAGAGAGCGGATACAGCAGCTTCATATAAAGAGTGAAAGAGAGCGGGGACAGCAGCTTCATAAACAGAGTGAAAGAGAGCGGATACAGCAGCTTCATATACAGAGTGAAAGAGAGCGGATACAGCAGCTTCATATACAGAGTGAAAGAGAGCGCATACAGCAGCTTCATATAGAGAGTGATAAAGAGCGGATACAGCAGCTTCACATACAGAGTGAAAGAGAGCGGGGACAGCAGCTTCATATACAGAGTGAAAGAGAGCGGGGACAGCAGCTTCATACAAAGATTGAAAGAGATCGGATACAGCAGCTTCATATACAGAGTGAAAGAGAGCGGATACAGCAGCATCATATACAGAGTGAAAGAGAGTGGGAACAGCAGCTTCATATACAGAGTGAAATAGAGAAGGGACAGTAGCATCATATACAGAGTGAACGATAGCGGATACAGCAGCTTCATATACAGAGTGAAATAGAGAAGGGACAGTAACATCATATACAGAGTGAACGAGAGCGGATACAGCAGCTTCATATACAGAGTGAATTAGAGAAGGGACTGTAGCAACATATACAGAGTGAACGAGAGCGGATACAGCAGCTTCATATACAGAGTGAAAGAGAGCGGATACAGCAGCTTCATATACAGAGTGAAGGAGAGCTGGAGCAGCAGCTTCATATACAGAGTGAAAGAGAGCGGGGACAGCTGCTTCATATACAGAGTGATAGAGAGCGGGGACAGCAGCGTCATATACAGAGTGAAAAAGAGCGGATACAGCAGCTTCATATACAGAGTGAAAGAGAGCGGATACAGCAGCTTCATATACAGAGTGAAAGAGAGCGGGTACAGCTTCATATACAGAGTGAAATAGAAAAGGGACAGTAGCTTCATATACAGAGTGAACGAGAGCGGATACAGCAGCTTCATATACAGAGTGAAAGAGAGCGGATTCAGCAGCTTCATATACAGAGTGAAAGAGAGCGGGGACAGCAGCTTCATATACAGAGTGAATGAGAGCGCGGACAGCAGCTTCATATACAGAGTGAAAGAGAGCGGGGACAGCAGCTTCATATGCACAGTGAAAGAGAGCGGATACAGCAGCTTCATATACAGAGTGAAAGAGAGCGGATACAGCAGCTTCATATACAGAGTGAAATAGAGCGGTGACAGCAGCTTCATATACATAGTGAAAGAGAGCGGATACAGCAGCTTCATATGCAGTGTGAAAGTGAGCGGGAAAAGCGGCTTCATATACAAAGTGAAGGAGAGCAGATACAGCAGCTTCATATACAGATTGAAAGAGAGCGGATACAGCAGCTTCATATACAGAGTGAAATAGAGCGGGAGCAGCAGCATCATATACAGAGTGAAAGAGAGCGGATACAACAGCTTCATATACAGAGTGAAAAAGAGCGTGGACAGCTTCATATACATAGTGAATGAGAGCGGATACAGCAGCTTCATATACAGAATGAAAGATAGCGTATACAGCAGCTTCATATACAGAGTGAAAGAGAGCGGATGCAGCAGCTTCATATACAAAGTGAAAGAGAGCAGGAACAGCAGCTACATATACAGAATGAAAGAGAGCGGATACAGCAGTTTCATATACAGAGAGAAGTAGAGCCGGAGCAGCAGCTTCATATGCAGAGTGAAAGAGAGCGGGAACAGCAGCTTCATATACAGAGTGATAGAGAGCAGATACAGCAGCTTCATATACAGAGTGAAAGAGGGCTGATATAGCAGCATCATATACAGAGTGAAAGAGAGCGGATACAGCAGCTTCAAATACAGAGTGAAAGAGAGCGGATACAGCAGCTTCATATACAGAGTGAAAGAGAGCGGATACAGCAGCTTCATATAGAGAGTGATAGAGAGCGGATACAGCAGCTTCACATACAGAGTGAAAGAGAGCGGGGACAGCAGCTTCATATACAGAGTGAAAGAGAGCGGGGAGAGCAGCTTCATACACAGAGTGAAAGAGATCGGATACAGCAGCTTCATATACAGAGTGAAAGAGAGCGGATACAGCAGCTTCATATACAGAGTGAAAGAGAGTGGGAACAGCAGCTTCATATACAGAGTGAAATAGAGAAGGGACAGTAGCATCATATACAGAGTGAACGACAGCAGATACAGCAGCTTCATATACAGAGTGAAATAGAGAAGGGACAGTAACATCATATACAGAGTGAAATAGAGAAGGGACAGTAGCAACATATACAGAGTGAACAAGAGCGGATACAGCAGCTTCATATACAGAGTGAAAGAGAGCGGATACAGCAGCTTCATATACAGAGTGAAGGAGAGTTGGAGCAGCAGCTTCATATACAGAGTGAAAGAGAGCGGGGATAGCAGCTTCATATACAGAGTGAAGCAGAGCAGATACAGCAGCTTCATATACAGAGTGAAAGAGAGCGGATACAGCAGCTTCATATACAGAGTGAAAGAGAGCGGATACAGCAGCTTCATATACAGAGTGAAAGAGAGCGGGAACAGCAGCTTCATATACAGAGTGAAAGAGAGCGGGAACAGCTGCTTCATATACAGAGTGATAGAGAGCGGGGACAGCAGCTTCATATACAGAGTGAAAGAGAGCGTATACAGCAGGTTCATATACTGAGTGAAAGAGAGCGGATACAGCAGCTTCATATACAGAGTGAAAGAGAGCGGATACAGCAGCTTCATATACAGAGTGAAAGAGAGCGGGTACAGCTTCATATACAGAGTGAAATAGAAAAGGGACAGTAGCTTCAAATACAGAGTGAACGAGAGCGGATACAGCAGCTTCAAATACAGAGTGAAAGAGAGCGGATACAGCAGCTTCATATACAGAGTGAAAGAGAGCGGCGACAGCAGCTTCATATACAGAGTGAATGAGTGCGGGGACAGCAGCTTCATATACAGAGTGAAAGAGAGAGGGGACAGCAGCTTCATATGCACAGTGAAAGAGAGCGGATACAGCAGCTTCATATACAGAGTGAAAGAGAGCGGATACAACAGCTTGATATACAGAGTGAAAGAGAGCGGTGACAGCAGCTTCATATACATAGTGAAAGAAAGCGGATACAGCAGCTTCATATACAGTGTGAAAGAGAGCGGGAAAAGCAGCTTCATATACAGAGTGAAGGAGAGCAGATACAGCAGCTTCATATACAGATTGAAAGAGAGCGGATACAGCAGCTTCATATACAGAGTGAAATAGAGCGGGAACAGCAGCTTCATATACAGAGTGAAGGAGAGCGGATACAGCAGCTTCATATACAGAGTGAAAAAGAGCGGGGACAGCTTCATATACATAGTGAATGAGAGCGGATACAGCAGCTTCATATACAGAATGAAAGATAGCGGATACAGCAGCTTCATATACAGAGTGAAAGAGAGCGGATACAGCAGCTTCATATACAGAGTGAAAGAGAGCAGGAACAGCAGCTACATATACAGAGTGAAAGAGAGCGGATACAGCAGTTTCATATACAGAGAGAAGTAGAGCGGGAGCAGCAGCATCATATACAGAGTGAAAGAGAGCGGGAACGGCAGCTTCATATACAGAGTGATAGAGAGCAGATACAGCAGCTTCATATACAGTGTGAAAGAGGGCGGATACAGCAGCTTCATATACAGAGTGAAAGAGAGCGGATACAGCAGCTTCATATACAGAGTGAAAGAGAGCGGATACAGCAGCTTCATATACAGAGTGAAAGAGAGCTGATGCAGCAGCTTCATATACAGAGTGAAAGAGAGCGGATACAGCAGCATCATATAAAGAGTGAAAGAGAGCGGGAACAGCAGCTTCATATACAGTGTGAAAGAGAGCGGGTACAGCAGCTTCATGTACAGAGTGAAAGAGAGCGGGGACCGCAACTTCATATACAGAGTGAAAGAGAGCAGAGACAGCAGCTTCATATACGGAGTGAAAGAGACCGGATACCGCAGCTTCATTTACAGAGTGAAGGAGAGCGGGGACAGCATCTTCATATACAGAGTGAAAGAGAGCATGGACAGCAGCTTCATATACAGAGTGAAAGAGAGCAGATACAGCAGCTTCATATACAGAGTGAAAGACAGCGGATACAGCAGCTTTATATACGGAGTGAAAGAGAGCGGATATAAAAGCTTCATATACAGAGTGAAGTAGAGCGGATACAGCAGCTTCAGATACAGAGTGAAAGAGAGCGGATATATCAGCTTCATGTACAGAGTGAAAGACAGCAGATACAGCAGCTTTATATACAGAGTTAAAGAGAACGGATACAGCAGCTTCATATACAGAGTGAAAGAGAGCGGGTACAGCTTCATATACAGAGTGAGATAGAGCAGGGACAGCAGCTTCATATACAGAGTGAACGAGAGCGGATACAGCAGCTTCATATACAGAGTGAAAGAGAGCGGATACAGCAGCTTCATATACAGAGTGAAAGAGAGCGGGGACAGCAGCTTCATATACAGAGTGAAAAAGAGCGGGAACAGCAGCTTCATATACAGTGTGAAAGAGAGCGGTTACAGCAGCTTCATGTACAGAGTGAAATAGAGCGGATACAGCAGCTTCATATACAGAGTGAAAGAGAGCGGATATAGCAGCTTCATATACAGAGTGAAAGAGAGCGGGAACAGCAGCTTCATATACAGAGTGAAAGAGAGCCGATACAGCAGCTTCATATACAGAGTGAAAGAGAGCGGATACAGCAGCTTCATATACAGAGTGAAAGAGAGCGGTTACAGCAGCTTCATATACAGAGTGAAAGAGAGCGGATACAGCAACTTTATATACAGAGTGAAAGAGAGCTGGGACAGCAGCTTCATATACAGAGTGAAAGAGAGCGGATACAGCAGCTTCATATACAGAGTGAAAGAGAGCGGATACAGCAGCTTCATATACAGAGTGAAAGAGAGCGGATACAGCAGCTTCATATAGAGAGTGATAGAGAGCGGATACAGCAGCTTCATATACAGAGTGAAAGAGAGCGGGGACAGCAGCTTCATATACAGAGTGAAAGAGAGCGGGGACAGCAGCTTCATACACAGAGTGAAAGAGATCGGATACAGCAGCTTCATAGACAGAGTGAAAGAGAGCGGATACAGCAGCTTCATATACAAAGTGAAAGAGAGTGGGAACAGCAGCTTCATATACAGAGTGAAATATAGATGGGACAGCAGCATCATATACAGAGTGAACGATAGCGGATACAGCAGCTTCATATACAGAGTGAAATATAGAAGGGACAGTAACATCATATACAGAGTGAACGACAGCGGATGCAGCAGCTTCATATACAGAGTGAAATAGAGAAGGGACAGTAGCATCATATACAGAGTGAACGAGAGCGGATACAGCAGCTTCATATACAGAGTGAAAGAGAGCGGATACAGCAGCTTCATGTACAGAGTGAAGGAGAGCGGGAGCAGCAGCTTCATATACAGAGTGAAAGAGAGCGGGGATAGCATCTTCATATACAGAGTGAAGGTGTGCAGATACAGCAGCTTCATATACAGAGTGAAAGAGAGCGGATACAGCAGCTTCATACACAGAGTGAAAGAGAGCGGATACAGCATCTTCATATACAGAGTGAAATAGAGAAGGGACAGTAGCTTCATATACAGAGTGAACGACAGCGGATACAGCAGCGTCATATACAGAATGAAAGAGAGCGGATACAGCAGCTTCATATACAGAGTGAAAGAGAGCGGATACAGCTGCTTCATATACAGAGTGAAAGAGAGCGGTGACAGCAGCTTCATATACATAGTGAAAGAGAGCGATTACAGCAGCTTCATATACAGTGTGAAAGAGAGCGGGAAAAGCAGCTTCTTATACAGAGTGAAGGAGAGCAGATACAGCAGCTTCATATACAGATTGAAAGAAAGCGGATACAGCAGCTTCATATACAGAGTGAAATAGAACGGGAACAGCAGCTTCATATACAGAGTGAAAGAGAGCGGATACAGCAGCTTCATATACAGAGTGAAAAAGAGCTGGGGCAGCTTCATATACATAGTGAATGAGAGCGGATACAGCAGCTTCATATACAGAATGAAAGATAGCGGATACAGCAGCTTCATATACAGAGTGAAAGAGAGCGGATACAGCAGCTTCATATACAGAGTGAAAGAGAGCAGGACCAGCAGCTACATATACAGAGTGAAAGAGAGCGGATACAGCAGTTTCATATACAGAGAGAAGTAGAGCGGGAGCAGCAGCTTCATATACAGAGTGAAAGAGAGCGGGAACAGCAGCTTCATATACAGAGTGTTAGAGAGCAGATACAGCAGCTTCATATACAGAGTGAAAGAGGGCGGATACAGCAGCTTCATATACAGAGTGAAAGAGAGCGGATACAGCAGCTTCAAATACAGAGTGAAAGAGAGCGGATACAGCAGCTTCATATACAGAGTGAAAGAGAGCTGATGCAGCAGCTTCATATACAGAGTGAAAGAGAGCGGATACAGCAGCATCATATAAAGAGTGAAAGAGAGCGGGAACAGCAGCTTCATATACAGTGTGAAAGAGAGCGGGTACAGCAGCTTCATTTGGAGAGTGAAAGAGAGCGGGGACCGCAACTTCATATACAGAGTGAAAGAGAGCGGAGACAGCAGCTTCATGGACAGAGTGAAAGAGAGCATGGACAGCAGCTTCATATACAGAGTGAAAGAGAGCAGATACAGCAGCTTCATATACAGACTGAAAGACAGTGGATACAGCAGCTTTATATACGGAGTGAAAGAGAGCGGATATAAAAGCTTCATATACAGAGTGAAGTTGAGCGGATACAGCAGCTTCATATACAGAGTGAAAGAGAGCGGATATATCAGCTTCATGTACAGAGTGAAAGACAGCAGATACAGCAGCTTTATATACAGAGTTAAAGAGAACGGATACAGCAGCTTCATATACAGAGTGAAAGAGAGCGGGTACAGCTTCATATACAGAGTGAAATAGAGCAGGGACAGCAGCTTCATATACAGAGTGAACAAGAGCGGATACAGCAGCTTCATATACAGAGTGAAAGAGAGCGGATACAGCAGCTTCATATACAGAGTAAAAGAGAGAGGGGACAGCAGCTTCATATACAGAGTGAAAGAGAGCGGGAACAGCAGCTTCATATACAGTGTGAAAGAGAGCGGTTACAGCAGCTTCATGTACAGTGTGAAAGAGAGCGGATACAGCATCTTCATATACAGAGTGAAAGAGAGCTGGGACAGCAGCTTCATATACAGAGTGAAAGAGAGCGGATACAGCAGCTTCATATACAGAGTGAAAGAGAGCGGATACAGCAGCTTCATATTCAGAGTGAAAGAGAGCGGATACAGCAGCTTAATATAGAGAGTGATAGAGAGCGGATACAGCAGCTTCATGTACAGAGTGATAGAGAGCGGGCCAGCAGCTTTATATACAGAGTGAATGAGAGCGGGGACAGCAGCTTCATACACAGAGTGAAAGAGATCGGATACAGCAGCTTCATATACAGAGTGAAAGAGAGCGGATACAGCAGCTTCATATACAGAGTGAAAGAGAGTGGGAACAGCAGCTTCATATACAGAGTGAAAAGAGATGGGACATTACCATCATATACAGAGTGAACGATAGCGGATACAGCAGCTTCATATACAGAGTGAAATAGAGAAGGGACAGTAACATATATAGAGTGAACGAGAGCGGATACAGCAGCTTCATATACAGAGTGAAATAGAGAAGGGACAGTAGCATCATATACAGAGTGAACGAGAGCGGATACAGCAGCTTCATATACAGAGTGAAAGAGAGCGGATACAGCAGCTTCAGATACAGAGTGAAAGAGAGCGGATACAGCAGCTTCATATACAGAGTGATGGACAGCGGGAGCAGCAGCTTCATATGCAGAGTGAACGAGAGCGGGGATAGCATCTTCATATACAGAGTGAAGGAGAGCACATACAGCAGCTTCATATAAGGAGTGAAAGAGAGCGGATACAGCACCTTCATATACAGAGTGAAAGAGAGCGGATACAGCAGCTTTATATACAGAGTGAAAGAGAGCGGGAACAGCAGCTTCATATACAGAGTGAAAGAGAGCGGGAACAGCTGCTTCATATGCAGAGTGATAGAGAGCGGGGACAGCAGCTTCATATACAGAGTGAAAGAGAGCGGATACAGCAGCTTCATATACAGAGTGAAAGAGAGTGGGTACAGCTTCATATACAGAGTGAAATAGAGAAGGGACAGTAGCTTCATATACAGAGTGAACGAGAGCGGATACAGCAGCTTCATATACAGAATGAAAGAGAGCGGATACAGCAGCTTCATATACAGAGTGAAAGAGAGCGGGGACAGCAGCTTCATATACAGAGTGAAAGAGAGCGGTGTTAGCAGCTTCATATACAGAGTGAAAGAGAGCGGGGACAGCAGCTTCATATACAGAGTGAAAGAGAGCGGATACAGCAGCTTCATATACAGCGTGAAAGAGAGCGGATACAGCAGCTTCATATACAGAGTGAAAGAGAGCGGGGACAGCAGCTTCATATACATAGTGAAAGTGAGCGGATACAGCAGCTTCATATACAGTGTGAAAGAGAGCGGGAAAAGCAGCTTCATATACAGTGTGAAGGAGACCAGATACAGCAGCTTCATATACAGATTGAAAGAGAGCGGATACAGCAGCTTCATATACAGAGTGAAATAGAGCGGGAACAGCAGCTTCATATACAGAGTGAAAGAGAGCGGATACAGCAGCTTCATATACAGAGTGAAAAAGAGCGGGGACAGCTTCATATACATAGTGAATGAGAGCGGATACAGCAGCGTCATATACAGAATGAAAGACAGCGGATACAGCAGCTTCATATACAGAGTGAAAGAGAGCGGATACAGCAGCTTCATATATAGAGTGAAAGAGAGCAGGAACAGCAGTTTCATATACAGAGTGAAAGAGATCGGATACAGCAGTTTCATATACAGAGTGAAGTAGAGCGGGAGCAGCAGCTTCATATACAGAGTGAAAGAGAGCGGGAACAGCAGCTTCATATACAGAGTGATAGAGAGCAGATACAGCATCTTCATATACAGAGTGAAAGAGGGCGGATACAGCAGCTTCATATACAGAGTGAAAGAGAGCGGGTACAGCAGCTTCATATACAGAGTGAAAGTGAGCGGATACAGCAGCTTCATATACAGAGTGAAAGAGAGCAGATACAGCATCTTCATATACAGAGTGAAAGAGAGCGGATACAGCAGCATCATAATATGAGTGAAAGAGAGTGGATACAGCAGCTTCATGTACAGAGTGAAAGAGAGCGGGGACCGCAACTTCATATACAGAGTGAAAGAGTTCGGAGACAGCTGCTTCGATATACAGAGTGAAAGAGAGCGGATACAGCAGCTTCATATACAGAGTGAAAGAGAGCGTGGACAGCAGCTTCATATACAGAGTGAAAGAGAGCAGATACAGCAGCTTCATATACAGATTGAAAGAGAGCGGATACAGCAGCTTTATATTCGGAGTGAAAGAGAGCGGATACAAAAGCTTCATATACAGAGTGAAGGAGAGCGGATACAGCAGCTTCATATACAGAGTGAAAGAGAGCGGATATATCAGCTTCATATACAGAGTGAAAGAGAGCAAATACAGCAGCTTTATATACAGAGTTAAAGAGAATGGGTACAGCAGCTTCATATAAAGAGTGAAAGAGTGCGGGTACAGCTTCATATACAGATTGAAATAGAGCAGGGACAGCAGCTTCATATACAGAGTGAACGAGAGAGGATACAGCAGCTTCATATACAGAGTGAAAGAGAGCGGATACAGCAGCTTCATATACAGAGTGAAAGAGAGCGGGGACAGCAGCTTCATATAGAGAGTGAAAGAGAGCGGGAACAGCAGCTTCATATACAGTGTGAAAGAGAGCGGTTACAGCAGCTTCATGTACAGAGTGAAATAGAGCGGATACAGCAGCTTCATATACAGAGTGAAAGAGAGCGGGAACAGCAGCTTCATATACAGAGTGAAAGAGAGCGGGGACAGCAGCTTCATATAGAGAGTGAAAGAGAGCGGGAACAGCAGCTTCATATACAGTGTGAAAGAGAGCGGTTACAGCAGCTTCATGTACAGAGTGAAATAGAGCGGATACAGCAGCTTCATATACAGAGTGAAAGAGAGCGGGAACAGCAGCTTCATATACAGTGTGAAAGAGAGCGGTTACAGCAGCTTCATGTACAGAGTGAAATAGAGCGGATACAGCAGCTTCATATACAGAGTGAAAGAGAGCGGGTACAGCAGCTTCATGTACAGAGTGAAAGAGAGCGGATACAGCAGCTTCATATACAGAGTGAAAGAGAGCGGGAACAGCAGCTTCATATACAGAGTGAAAGAGAGCCGATACAGCAGCTTCATATACAGAGTGAAAGAGAGCGGATACAGCATCTTCATATACAGAGTGAAAGAGAGCTGGGACAGCAGCTTCATATACAGAGTGAAAGAGAGCAGATACAGCAACTACATATACAGAGTGAAAGAGAGCGGGGACAGCAGCTTCATATATAGAGTGAAAGAGAGCGGATACAGCAGCTTCATACACAGAGTGAAAGAGAGCGGATACAGCAGCTTCATATACAGAGTGATAGAGAGCAGAACAGCAGCTACATATACAGAGTGAAAGAGAGCGGATACAGCAGTTTCATATACAGAGTGAAGGAGAGCGGGAGCAGCAGCTTCATATACAGAGTGAATGTGAGCGGATACAGCAGCTTCATATACACAGTGAATGAGAGCGGGAACAGCAGCTTCATATACTGAGTGAAAGAAAGCGGATACAGCAGCTTCATATACAGAGTGAATGAGAGCTGGTACAGCTTCATATACAGAGTGAAATAGAGTAGGGAAAGTAGCTTCATATACAGAGTGAACGAGAGCGGATACAGCAGCTTCATATACAGAGTGAAAGAGAGCAGATACAGCAGCTTCATATACAGAGTGAAAGAGAGCGGATACAGCAGCTTCATATACAGAGTGAAAGAGAGCAGATACAGCAGCTTCATGTACAGAGTGAAAGAGAGCGGATACAGCAGCTTTATATACGGAGTGAAAGAGAGCGGATACAAAAGCTTCATATACAGAGTGAAGGAGAGCAGATACAGCAGCTTCATATGCAGAGTTAAAGAGAACGGGTACAGCAGCTTCATATAAAGAGTGAAAGAGAGCCGGTACAGCTTCATATACAGATTGAAATAGAGCAGGGACAGCAGCTTCATGTACAGAGTGAAATAGAGCGGATACAGCAGCTTCATTTACAGAGTGAACGAGAGCGGGTACAGCAGCTTCATGTACAGAGTGAAAGAGAGCGGATACAGCAGCTTCATATACAGAGTGAAAGAGAGCGGGAACAGCAGCTTCATATACAGAGTGAAAGAGAGCGGATACAGCAGCTTCATATACAGAGTGAAAGAGAGCAGATACAGCAGCTTCATATACAGAGTGAAAGAAAGCGGATACAGCAGCTTCATATACAGAGTGAAAGAGAGCGAGAACAGCAGCTTCATATACAGAGTGAAAGAGAGCGTGTACAGCAGCTTCATGTACAGAGTGAATGAGAGCGGGGACCGCAACTTCCTATACAGAGTGAAAGAGACCGGATACAGCAGCTTCATATACGGAGTGAAAGAGAGCGGATACAGCAGCTTCATATACAGAGTGAAGGAGACCGGATACAGCAGCTTCATATACAGAGTGATGCAGATCGGATACAGCAGCTTCATATGCAGAATGAAACAGAGCGGATATAGCAGCTTCATATACAGAGTGAAGGAGACCGGATACAGCAGCTTCATATACAGAGTGAAAGAGAGCGGATACAGCAGCTTCGTATACAGAGTGAACGAGAGCGGGGAAAGCAGCTTCATTTACAGATTGAAAGAGAGCGTATACAGCAGCTTCATATACTGAGTGAAAGAGAGCGGATACAGCAGCTTCATATAAAGAGTGATAGAGAGCGGGAACAGTACCTTCATATACAGAGTGATAGAGAGCGGGGTCAGCAGCTTCATATACAGAGTGAAAGAGAGCGTATACAGCAGCTTCATATGCAGAGTGAAAGATAGTGGATACAGCAGCTTCATATACAGAGTGAAAGACAGCGGATACAGCAGCTTCATATACAGATTGAAAGAGAGCGGGAACAGCACCTTCATATACAGAGTGAAAGAGAGCGGATACGGCAGCTTCATATACAGAGTGAAAGAGAGCGGGGACAGCAGCTTCATATACAGAGTTAATGAAAGCGGATACCGCAGTTTCATATACAGAGTGTAAGAGAGCGGGAACATCAGCTTCATATACAGAGTGAAAGAGAGCGGATACAGCAGCTTCATACACAGAGTGAAAGAGAGCAGATACAGCTTCATATACAGAGTGAAATATAGCAGGGACAGCAGCTTCATATACAGCGTGAAAGAGTGCGGATACAGCAGCTTCATATGCAGAGTGAAAGAGAGCATGGACAGCAGCTTCATATACATAGTGAAAGAGAGCGGGAACAGCAGCTTCATATACAGAGTGAAAGACAGCGGGGACAGCAGCTTCATATACAGAGTGAAAGAGAGCGGGAACAGCAGCTTCATATACAGAGTGAAAGAGAGCAGATACAGCAGCTTCATATACAAAGTGAGAGAGAGCGGATACAACAGCTTCATATACAGAGTGAAAGAGAGCGGATACAGCAGCTTCATATACAGAGTGAAAGAGAGCGGGAACAGCAGCTTCATATACAGAGTGAAAGAGAGCGGATACAGCAGCTTCATATAAAGAGTGAAATAGAGCGGTAACAGCAGCTTCATATACAGAGTGTTAGAGAGCGGGGACAGCAGCTTCATATATAGAGTGAAAGAGAGCGGATACAGCAGCTTCATACACAGAGTGAAAGAGAGCGGATACAGCAACTTCATATACAGAGTGAAAGACAGCGGGGGCAGCAGCTTTATATATAGAGTGAAAGAGAGCGGATACAGCAGCTTCATACACAGAGTGAACGAGAGCGGATACAGCAGCTTCATATACAGAGTGGAAGATAGCGTGGACAGCTTCATATACAAAGTGAATGAGAGCGGATACAGCAGCTTCATATACAGAGTGAAAGAGAGCGGATACAGCAGCTTCATATACAGAGTGAAAGAGAGCAGAACAGCAGCTACATATACAGAGTGAAAGAGAGCAGAACAGCAGCTTCATATACAGAGTGAATGAGAGCGGATACAGCAGCTTCATATACACAGTGAAAGAGAGCGGGAACAGCAGCTTCATATACTGAGTGAAAGTGAGCGGATTCAACAGCCTCATATACAGAGTGAAAGAGAGCTGGTACAGCTTCATATACAGAGTGAAATAGAGTAGGGTCAGTAGCTTCATATACAGAGTGAACGAGAGCGGATACAGCAGCTTTATATACAGAGTGAAAGAGAGCAGATACAGCAGCTTCATATACAGAGTGAAAGAGAGCGGATACAGCAGCTTCATATACAGAGTGAAAGAGAGCGGATACAGCAGCTTCATATACAGAGTGAAAGAGAGCGGATACAGCAGCTTCATATACAGAGTGAAAGAGAAGATACAGCAGCTTCATATACAGAGTGAAAGAGAGCACATACAGCAGCTTCATATACAGAGTGAAAGAGAGCGGGAACAGCAGCTTCATATACAGAGTGAAAGAGAGCGGGTACAGCAGCTTCATGTTCAGAGTGAATGAGAGCGGGGACCGCAACTTCATATACAGAGTGAAAGAGACCGGATACAGCAGCTTCATTTACGGAGTGAAAGAGAGCGGATACAGCAGCTTCATATACTGAGTGAAACAGAGCGGGAACAGCAGCTTCATATACAGAGTGATGCAGATCGGATACAGCAGCTTCATATACAGAATGAAACAGAGTGGATATAGCAGCTTCATATACAGAGTGAAGGAGACCGGATACAGCAGCTTCATATAGAGAGTGAAAGAGAGCGGATACAGCAGCTTCGTATACAGAGTGAACGAGAGCGGGGAAAGCAGCTTCATATACAGATTGAAAGAGAGCGTATACAGCAGCTTCTTATACTGAGTGAAAGAGAGCGGATACAGCAGCTTCATATACAGAGTGATAGAGAGCGGGAACAGTAGCTTCATATACAGAGTGATAGAGAGCGGGGTCAGCAGCTTCATATACAGAGTGAAAGAGAGCGGATACAGCAGCTTCATATACAGTGTGAAAGAGAGTGGATACAGCAGCTTCATATACAGAGTGAAAGAGAGCGGATACGGCAGCTTCATATACAGAGTGAAAGAGAGCGGATGCAGCAGCTTCATATACAGAGTTAAAGAAAGCGGATACCGCAGTTTCATATACAGAGTGTAAGAGAGCGGGAACATCAGCTTCATATACAGAGTGAAAGAGAGCGGATACAGCAGCTTCATATACAGAGTGAAAGAGAGCGGGTACAGCAGCTTCATATACAGAGTGAAAGTGAGCGGATACAGCAGCTTCATATACAGAGTGAAAGAGAGCAGATACAGCATCTTCATATACAGAGTGAAAGAGAGCGGATACAGCAGCATCATAATATGAGTGAAAGAGAGTGGATACAGCAGCTTCATGTACAGAGTGAAAGAGAGCGGGGACCGCAACTTCATATACAGAGTGAAAGAGTTCGGAGACAGCTGCTTCGATATACAGAGTGAAAGAGAGCGGATACAGCAGCTTCATATACAGAGTGAAAGAGAGCGTGGACAGCAGCTTCATATACAGAGTGAAAGAGAGCAGATACAGCAGCTTCATATACAGATTGAAAGAGAGCGGATACAGCAGCTTTATATTCGGAGTGAAAGAGAGCGGATACAAAAGCTTCATATACAGAGTGAAGGAGAGCGGATACAGCAGCTTCATATACAGAGTGAAAGAGAGCGGATATATCAGCTTCATATACAGAGTGAAAGAGAGCAAATACAGCATCTTTATATACAGAGTTAAAGAGAACGGGTACAGCAGCTTCATATGAAGAGTGAAAGAGAGCGGGTACAGCTTCATATACAGATTGAAATAGAGCAGGGACAGCAGCTTCATATACAGAGTGAACGAGAGAGGATACAGCAGCTTCATATACAGAGTGAAAGAGAGCGGATACATCAGCTTCATATACAGAGTGAAAGAGAGCGGGGACAGCAGCTTCATATAGAGAGTGAAAGAGAGCGGGAACAGCAGCTTCATATACAGTGTGAAAGAGAGCGGTTACAGCAGCTTCATGTACAGAGTGAAATAGAGCGGATACAGCAGCTTCATATACAGAGTGAAAGAGAGCGGGAACAGCAGCTTCATATACAGTGTGAAAGAGAGCGGTTACAGCAGCTTCATGTACAGAGTGAAATAGAGCGGATACAGCAGCTTCATATACAGAGTGAAAGAGAGCGGGTACAGCAGCTTCATGTATAGAGTGAAAGAGAGCGGATACAGCAGCTTCATATACAGAGTGAAAGAGAGCGGGAACAGCAGCTTCATATACAGAGTGAAAGAGAGCCGATACAGCAGCTTCATATACAGAGTGAAAGAGAGCGGATACAGCATCTTCATATACAGAGTGAAAGAGAGCTGGGACAGCAGCTTCATATACAGAGTGAAAGAGAGCAGATACAGCAACTACATATACAGAGTGAAAGAGAGCGGGGACAGCAGCTTCATATATAGAGTGAAAGAGAGCGGATACAGCAGCTTCATACACAGAGTGAAAGAGAGCGGATACAGCAGCTTCATATACAGAGTGATAGAGAGCAGAACAGCAGCTACATATACAGAGTGAAAGAGAGCGGATACAGCAGTTTCATATACAGAGTGAAGGAGAGCGGGAGCAGCAGCTTCATATACAGTGTAAATGTGAGCGGATACAGCAGCTTCATATACACAGTGAATGAGAGCGGGAACAGCAGCTTCATATACTGAGTGAAAGAAAGCGGATACAGCAGCTTCATATACAGAGTGAATGAGAGCTGGTACAGCTTCATATACAGAGTGAAATAGAGTAGGGACAGTAGCTTCATATACAGAGTGAACGAGAGCGGATACAGCAGCTTCATATACAGAGTGAAAGAGAGCAGATACAGCAGCTTCATATACAGAGTGAAAGAGAGCGGATACAGCAGCTTCATATACAGAGTGAAAGAGAGCAGATACAGCAGCTTCATGTACAGAGTGAAAGAGAGCGGATACAGCAGCTTTATATACGGAGTGAAAGAGAGCGGATACAAAAGCTTCATATACAGAGTGAAGGAGAGCAGATACAGCAGCTTCATATGCAGAGTTAAAGAGAACGGGTACAGCAGCTTCATATAAAGAGTGAAAGAGAGCCGGTACAGCTTCATATACAGATTGAAATAGAGCAGGGACAGCAGCTTCATGTACAGAGTGAAATAGAGCGGATACAGCAGCTTCATTTACAGAGTGAACGAGAGCGGGTACAGCAGCTTCATGTACAGAGTGAAAGAGAGCGGATACAGCAGCTTCATATACAGAGTGAAAGAGAGCGGGAACAGCAGCTTCATATACAGAGTGAAAGAGAGCGGATACAGCAGCTTCATATACAGAGTGAAAGAGAGCAGATACAGCAGCTTCATATACAGAGTGAAAGAGAGCGGATACAGCAGCTTCATATACAGAGTGAAAGAGAGCGAGAACAGCAGCTTCATATACAGAGTGAAAGAGAGCGTGTACAGCAGCTTCATGTACAGAGTGAATGAGAGCGGGAACCGCAACTTCGTATACAGAGTGAAAGAGACCGGATACAGCAGCTTCATATACGGAGTGAAAGAGAGCGGATACAGCAGCTTCATATACAGAGTGAAGGAGACCGGATACAGCAGCTTCATATACAGAGTGATGCAGATCGGATACAGCAGCTTCATATACAGAATGAAACAGAGCGGATATAGCAGCTTCATATACAGAGTGAAGGAGACCGGATACAGCAGCTTCATATACAGAGTGAAAGAGAGCGGATACAGCAGCTTCGTATACAGAGTGAACGAGAGCGGGGAAAGCAGCTTCATTTACAGATTGAAAGAGAGCGTATACAGCAGCTTCATATACTGAGTGAAAGAGAGCGGATACAGCAGCTTCATATAAAGAGTGATAGAGAGCGGGAACAGTACCTTCATATACAGAGTGATAGAGAGCGGGGTCAGCAGCTTCATATACAGAGTGAAAGAGAGCGTATACAGCAGCTTCATATGCAGAGTGAAAGATAGTGGATACAGCAGCTTCATATACAGAGTGAAAGACAGCGGATACAGCAGCTTCATATACAGATTGACAGAGAGCGGGAACAGCACCTTCATATACAGAGTGAAAGAGAGCGGATACGGCAGCTTCATATACAGAGTGAAAGAGAGCGGGGACAGCAGCTTCATATACAGAGTTAATGAAAGCGGATACCGCAGTTTCATATACAGAGTGTAAGAGAGCGGGAACATCAGCTTCATATACAGAGTGAAAGAGAGCGAATACAGCAGCTTCATACACAGAGTGAAAGAGAGCGGATACAGCTTCATATACAGAGTGAAATATAGCAGGGACAGCAGCTTCATATACAGAGTGAAAGAGTGCGGATACAGCAGCTTCATATGCAGAGTGAAAGAGAGCATGGACAGCAGCTTCATATACATAGTGAAAGAGAGCGGGAACAGCAGCTTCATATACAGAGTGAAAGACAGCGGGGACAGCAGCTTCATATACAGAGTGAAAGAGAGCGGGAACAGCAGCTTCATATACAGAGTGAAAGAGAGCGGATACAGCAGCTTCATATACAAAGTGAGAGAGAGCGGATACAACAGCTTCATATACAGAGTGAAAGAGAGCGGATACAGCAGCTTCATATACAGAGTGAAAGAGAGCGGGAACAGCAGCTTCATATACAGAGTGAAAGAGAGCGGATACAGCAGCTTCATATACAAAGTGAGAGAGAGCATATACAACAGCTTCATATACAGAGTGAAAGAGAGCGGAAACAGCAGCTTCATATACAGAGTGAAAGAGAGCGGATACAGCAGCTTCATGTAAAGAGTGAAATAGAGCGGTAACAGCAGCTTCATATACAGAGTGATAGAGAGCGGGGACAGCAGCTTCATATATAGAGTGAAAGAGAGCGGATACAGCAGCTTCATACACAGAGTGAAAGAGAGCGGATACAGCAACTTCATATACAGAGTGAAAGACAGCGGGGACAGCAGCTTTATATATAGAGTGAAAGAGAGCGGATACAGCAGCTTCATACACAGAGTGAAAGAGAGCGGATACAGCAACTTCATATACAGAGTGAAAGACAGCGGGGACAGCAGCTTTATATATAGAGTGAACGAGAGCGGATACAGCAGCTTCATATACAGAGTGGAAGAGAGCGGATACAGCAGCTTCATATACAGAGTGAAAGAGAGCAGAACAGCAGCTACATATACAGAGTGAAAGAGAGCAGAACAGCAGCTTCATATACAGAGTGAATGAGAGCGGATACAGCAGCTTCATATACAGAGTGAACGAGAGCGGATACAGCAGCTTCATATACAGAGTGAAAGAGAGCAGATACAGCAGCTTCATATACAGAGTGAAAGAGAGCGGGAACAGCAGCTTCATATAATGAGTGAAAGAGAGCGGATTCAGCAGCCTCATATACAGAGTGAAAGAGAGCTGGTACAGCTTCATATACAGAGTGAAATAGAGTAGGGTCAGTAGCTTCATATACAGAGTGAACGAGAGCGGATACAGCAGCTTCATATACAGAGTGAAAGAGAGCAGATACAGCAGCTTCATATACAGAGTGAAAGAGAGCGG
Source organism: Cetorhinus maximus (assembly GCF_964194155.1). Lineage (NCBI taxonomy): Eukaryota > Metazoa > Chordata > Chondrichthyes > Lamniformes > Cetorhinidae > Cetorhinus > Cetorhinus maximus. The sequence continues at coordinate 247,790,272 of NC_135879.1, forward strand.
ATACAGCAGCTTCATATACAGAGTGAAAGAGAGCGGATACAGCAGCTTCATATACAGAGTGAAAGAGAAGATACAGCAGCTTCATATACAGAGTGAAAGAGAGCAGATACAGCAGCTTCATATACAGAGTGAAAGAGAGCGGGAACAGCAGCTTCATATACAGAGTGAAAGAGAGCGGGTACAGCAGCTTCATGTTCAGAGTGAATGAGAGCGGGGACCGCAACTTCATATACAGAGTGAAAGAGACCGGATACAGCAGCTTCATATACGGAGTGAAAGAGAGCGGATACAGCAGCTTCATATACTGAGTGAAACAGAGCGGGAACAGCAGCTTCATATACAGAGTGATGCAGATCGGATACAGCAGCTTCATATACAGAATGAAACAGAGCGGATATAGCAGCTTCATATACAGAGTGAAGGAGACCGGATACAGCAGCTTCATATACAGAGTGAAAGAGAGCGGATACAGCAGCTTCGTATACAGAGTGAACGAGAGCGGGGAAAGCAGCTTCATATACAGATTGAAAGAGAGCGTATACAGCAGCTTCTTATACTGAGTGAAAGAGAGCGGATACAGCAGCTTCATATACAGAGTGATAGAGAGCGGGAACAGTAGCTTCATATACAGAGTGATAGAGAGCGGGGTCAGCAGCTTCATATACAGAGTGAAAGAGAGCGGATACAGCAGCTTCATATACAGTGTGAAAGAGAGTGGATACAGCAGCTTCATATACAGAGTGAAAGAGAGCGGATACGGCAGCTTCATATACAGAGTGAAAGAGAGCGGATGCAGCAGCTTCATATACAGAGTTAAAGAAAGCGGATACCGCAGTTTCATATACAGAGTGTAAGAGAGCGGGAACATCAGCTTCATATACAGAGTGAAAGAGAGCGGATACAGCAGCTTCATATACAGAGTGAAAGAGAGCGGAGACAGCTTCATATACAGAGTGAAATAGAGCAGAGACAGCAGCTTCATATACAGAGTGAAAGAGTGCGGATACAGCAGCTTCATATACAGAGTGAGAGAGAGCGGATACAACAGCTTCATATACAGAGTGAGAGAGAGCGGATACAACAGCTTCATATACAGAGTGAAAGAGAGCGGATACAGCAGCTTCATATACAGAGTGAAAGAGAGCGGGAACAGCAGCTTCATATACAAAGTGAGAGAGAGCGGATACAACAGCTTCATATACAGAGTGAAAGAGAGCGGATACAGCAGCTTCATATACAGAGTGAAAGAGAGCGGCAACAGCAGCTTCATATACTAGAATAAAATCCATCAAGACCCAAGCACTTGTCAGCCTGCCGTTCCAACAATTTACTCAGTACGACTTCTCTGGTGAAATTTTCCTTAGTTCCTCCCTCCCTTCCATTTCCTGGTTTATAGGTACCTCGGGGATGTTACTTGTATCCTCTATAGTGAAAAGTGCTGCAAAGTACCTGTTCAATTCAAAGAACAAGGAACAAAGAAAAGTACAGCACAGGAACAGGCCCTTCGGCCCTCCAAGCCTGCACTGATCATATTGCCCGTCAACTAAAACATTTTGCACTTCTGGGGTCCGTATCCCTCTATTCCCATCCTATTCATGTATTTGTCAAGCTGCCTCTTAAACACCACTATCGTACCTGCTTCCACCTCCTCCTCTGGCAGCGAATTCCAGATACTCACTACCCTCTGTGTAAAAAACTTGCCCAGCACATCTCCTCTATAGTTTTCTCCTCTCACCTTAAATCTATGTCCCCTAGTAATTGAGTCTTCCACCCTGGGAAAAAGCTTCTGACTATCTACTCTGTCCATGCCACTCATAATTTTGTAAACTTCTATCAAGTCGCCCCTCAATCTCCGTCGCTCTACTGAGAAAAATCCGAGTTTCATGGTTTAGCCTAATGTAATCTCAACTCCACATTCCTGCCTACCCCCGATAACCTTTCACCCCTCCCCCCCATTAATCAAGAATCTATCTAACTCTGCCTTAAAAACATTCATTGACCCTGCTTCCACCGTCTTTTGAGCAAGAGAGTTCCAAGGACTCACAGCCCTCTGAGGGAAAAAAATTCTCCTCATCTCTGTCTTCATTGAGTGACCCCTTATTTTTAAACAGTGACCCCTAATTCTAGATTCTCTCACAAGAGGAAACATCCTCTCCATATCCACCCTGTCAAGACCCCTCAGGACCTGAAAGGTTTCAATCAAGTTGCCTGTTACCTTCTAAATTTCAGTAGATACAAGCCTAACCTATCCAACCTTTTCTCTTAAGGCAACCCACGCATTCCTGGTACTCGCCTAATAAACTTTCTCTGAAATGTTTCTAATGCATTTACATCTTTCCTTAAATAAGGAGACCAGTACTGTTCACAATACTCCAGATGTAGCCTCACCAGTGCCCTGTGCAACTGAAGCATAACCTCCCTCCTTCTGAAATCAATTTTCCTCTCAATAAATTACAACATTCTATTAGCTTTCCTAATTACCTGCTGTACCTGCATATTAATCTTTTGTGATTCATGCACTAGGACACCCAGATCCCTCTGAATCTCAGAGCTCTGCAATCTCTCACCATTTAGCTAATAAGCTTCTTTTTTATTCTTTCTTCCAAAATGAACAATTTCACATTTGCCCACATTATGCCCCATTTACCAGATCTTTGTCCCACTCACTTAACCTATCTATGTCACTTTGTAGCATCCTTATGTTATCTTCACAAGCTACTTTCCCACCTTTCTTTGTGTCATCAGAAAATTTAACAACCATTCCTTTGGCCCCTTCATCCAACTCGTTGATATAAATTGTAAAAATTTGAGGCCCCAGCACTGATCCCTGTGGCACACCGCTTGTCACATGCTGCCAACCAGAAAAAGACTCCTTTATGCCTACTCCCTGTTTCCTGTTAGCCAGCCAATCTTCTATCCATGCCAATATGTTACCCCCTACACAATGAGCTTTTATTTTCTGCAATAACCTTTGATGTGGCACTTTATCAAATGCCTTCTGGAAATCTAAGTACAGTACATCTACCGGTTCCCCATTATCCACAGCACATGAGACTCCTTCAAAGAACTTCAATAAATTGCTTAAACATGATTTCCCTTTTACAAAACCATGTTCACTCTGCCTGATTACTTGAATGTTTCAAAGTGCCCTGCTATAACATCTTAAAGAAGCTTGATGGCTTGGTGGTGCCCCATGCTTCAACTAACACCTCTTGTAACAGTGACCTGCTGGTTGGAACTATACAAGGTTTTGATGTCAATTATAAGCACAACTCTACTGGATGGTCACTATTCCATTGCTTTTGGAACTGTGAAGAAGATCTCCAAAATACATAGGGAGATTTTCCTGGGCACATTATGAAGACTTCACCATCTATCTGTCAACATTAATTCCAGAAATTCCCTGAGGATTGCACCAAAAAAAGAACTATGTTATCGCATTAACATTTTTCTTGTAGGCGTTATAAGGAGAAAGGGACTGCTTGGTCATCAGTAAGGGATCCCCCTTGGGAATGAGGAGGAGGTGGATCAGGCAGAGTAGCTGCAGGTGAGAGGGGAAAAAGCTAAGGAGGTACAGGACATGCCTCCTTCTCCTCCTCCTTTGGGCCTCCTCCATTAGGGCCTACATCCAAGAGCCTTGGTACCCGCTCCTCTGTCCCTGAGTGGCATAGCTTCAAATCTTCTTTTGTAGTCTGCAGCCGATTTGTTAAAGTGCGCTGGCCCTAAATCTTTTTTGTGTGGCCAAGCGGGCACAGTAGCTTTAAGGGACTGACCTGTGCATAAGAGCTTACAGGTTGCTGAAAAGCCAGGCAGCTTATAGAGAACACTATCCCTGAGCCCTGTAGCTAGAACATGTCATCAGCAAGGAGGGCAAGCTGGAGGGGCCGAATGGCCTATTCCTGCTCCTAATTCGTATGTTTGTATGTTTTTAACACTCTACACCTTCAGTGAATGACACAGACGGCTCCACAAAATTGAATAGAATCAGCACTTGTTTAGCATCTCCAGGCAAGTTTAAATGATGGAAATCAGCACTTTGGACCAACATTGCATGCTGAATCCAGAGTTTCAAACAGACCAGTCTTATGAGTGGCATTGCATTTAGCATTTGTTTGCTGCTTTTTGCCAAAATAACCCTGTGTGTTAGACATGCCATTGCTGTAGAGTGAAAAGGTGCAAGGGCACTTGGTAAACAATTCCCAGGTGTTTAATTTTTCCTCACTGGGAGGATGATTCCTTCACTGACAAGAGGATCGCTTTTGTTCAGCACTGGGACGAAGTCAGCTAAGAGTCTTGCTAGAAGGGCGAGTAAGGAAAGCTTTCATTCTCAAGCGAGACTGGGCAGTTTTGCTGAGTGAGGTTAGAAGCATGCATCCCATTTTCCTTTTCATCCTTTTCACGAGCATGTTTTCAGGGCTGACTTAGCAGAAGAGGCTGAGCAGAGCAGTGCAGAGTCTTCATCCTTCCCTAAAGCACATTAGTGGACCAGCTGGGTTTTTACAACAATCAATGATGGTTGTCAAGGTCATCCTTAGAAGACTAACTTATACCCCAGATTTATTAATTGAATTTAAATTGTGCCGGCTGCTGTGGTGGGCTTTGTACCCGTGCCCCCGGAGTATTAACCTGGGCCTCTGAATTGCATTGCGGCCTTAACACTATGTCACCATCTCCTTTAGGGAAGGAAATCTGCCGTCCTTACCCGGTCTGACCTACATGTGGCTCCAGACCCACAGCAATATGGTTGACTCTTAACTGCCCTCTGAGATGGCCTGGCAAGCCACTCAGTTCAAGAGCAATTAGGCTTGGGCAAAAAAGTCTCATCTTGTCGATGCCCACATCCTATGAAAGAATACATATATAAAAAATCTTGACATATTTAATGTATTTCTGCCCATCTGAGCCAGCTCACATTATCTACCCTTCAGATTTTACACTTCATTCAAAAGCTTAACACCTTAAACGCCATCTCCAAGAACTTCATCGTAGTCGTTCTTAAATCATTCTTTCTTACGTGAATCACCTTCTCGCTGAATTCTACCCCTTCCAGTTTTTATGCCTGCTCAGTTATGTTTCTTACCCTGACATCAGGGTAAAACCATGATAAAACAGACTCAGGTAAAACTTGTTCACTGGGCCCAAAATAGGTAACCTGTTAGAAGCTGGAGTCCCAAGGATCAGTGGAAATTGGACCTTGGGCCTGATTTTAATTATAGAGGTGAGTTGCTAACACAGCTATGCCTGCAAAGGCAGATCAGTCAAACTCAGGAATCCAACTCGGGCCTGCTGCAAAGTGAGTGTTGGTCCTATAGAAAGTGAGTGTGGAGAATTAATAATGGAAAATAAGGAGATGGCAGATGAATTGAACAGGTATTTTGCATTGGTCTTCAGTATGGAGGATACAAGTAACATCCCAGAAGCAGCGATAAACCAGGAAATGGAAGGGAGGAAGGAACACAGGAAAATTACAATCACCAGAGAATTAGTACTTCAATCTAGGGTCTTAACAGAAGTGGTTGTGAGATAGTTGATGCGTTGGTTTTAATTTTCCAAAATTCTCTAGATTCAGGTAAGGTTCCAATAGATTGGAAAATAGCAAATATAACTCCTTTCTTCAAAAAGGGAGAGAGACAGAAAGCAGGAAACTGCAGGCCAGTTAGCTTAACATCTGCCGCAGGGGAAATGTCATTAAAGTCGTTATAGTAGCGCACTTAGATAATTTCAAGTTAATCAGGCAGAGTCAACATGGTTTTGTGGAAGGGAAATTATGTTTAACCAATTTATTTGAGTTCTTTGAAGAAGTAACATGTGCTAATGAAAAAGGGGAACCAGTGGATGTACTGTACTTAGATTTCCAGAAGGCATTGATAAGGTGCCACATCAAAGGCTATTGCTGTAAGGGGTTTGATCAGTGCCTGTTTACCCTTACTGTTGGTTCTTGACTTTAGGATTTTATAAAGGACAAACTCACAGGGACACAGGGGTTTACACTCAACCACAAACTTATTTATTGACAGAATACCTCCACTGCCCCTAATACAAGAGCTCTAAACAAGTGTGATGATGCCTCACAACACTCTAAACCACAAACTCGTTTATAAAACTCCACTGAAAAGTAGAACCACAGGCAAATCCCCACGTTTCTGCCCCGAAACTTACTCAGTCCAACTCAAACCCCCTTTCAGGATTTAGTTACTCCCCTTAAAGCTATCCTTAATTCTCAGCCCCAAAATCGGTGGACCTGGCTGATACTTACACCTCCCCACATGGTTGATCATTCCAGGGCGAGCTGTAGGTCCGTGAATCAGGTTGACCGTTCCCAATCCTCCTTGGTGAGGCAGTGCCAGACCCCACGGCCTTGGCCTTTTTATTACAAATTGTGTTTACAGTATCAAAGTACATTTCCTGGAGCACATTCTGTTTGGATGGTCGATGCTTAGCTTAATCTCTTTAGTCTGGTTCCTGCCTTGGTTCAGACAACCCATTCATCGCAATGTTGTTTCTAAGACTGAAACAATGGACCCCATACCAGTGTGATGTTTCTGGATTTCACGTTAATGTGCGTGTGATAAGATCCATTTCTCTGTAGCTGTTGTCCATGTTTGTGTGATGCCTGTTGTTTAGGGCCATTTTCTGTGATGGTCTCCCAGTTTCTTTAATTGCATTAAAAGCAAAATACTGCGGATGCTGGAAATCTAGAACAAAAACAAAAATACCTGGAGAAACTCAACAGGTCTGACAGCATCTGCGGAGAGGGATACAGTTGATGTTTCGAGTCCGTATGACCCTTATGGACTCATAAGGGTCATACGGACTCAAAACGTTAACTGCATCCCTCTCCGCTGATGCTGTCAGACCTGCCGAGTTTTTCCAGGCATTTTTGTTTTCATTCTTTAGTTGGATTGTCTGATGGCACCTGCTTTGTGCCTTTGAGATGATGATGTCTCAGTATCTTTACACAGCATCGCTTTGGTTTTGATATTGACATGTTTAAAGGTACAGCCTGCCGCTGTGTTGAAGTTTGGCCTATTTTGTTGTATTTATGTCCATGAAGCGAGGTCTTTGGGGTTTTAATATTTAATAAAGTCCAGCTGGAGAGGATTCTGATCCTACATTGCGGAAAATAAAAGCCCACAGAGTCGGGGGTAACATATTGGCAGGGATAGAAGATTGGCTGGCTAACAGGAAACAGAGAGTTGGCATAAATGGGTCATTTTTTGGTTGGCAGGATGTAATGAGTGGTGTGCTACAGGGATCAGTGCTGGGGCCTCAACATTTTGCAATTTATATAAATGACATGGATGAAGGGGCAGAAGGAATGGTAGCTAAATTTGCTGATGCCACAAAGATAGGCAAGAAAGTAAGTTGTGAAGAGGACATAAAGAGGCTACAATGGAATATAAATAGGTTAAGTGAGTGGGCAAAGATGTTGAAAATTAACTATAATGTGAGCAAATGTGAAATTGTCCATTTTGGTAGGAAGAATAAAAAAGAAGCTTATTATCTAAATGGCGAGAGATTGCAGAGCTCTGAGATTCAGAGGGATCTGGCTGTCCTAGTGCATGAATCACAAAAGCTACAGCAGGCAATTAGGAAACCTAATAGGATGTTATCGTTTATTGTGAGGGGAATTGAATACAAAAATAGGGAGGTTATGCTTCAGTTGTACTGGGCACTGGCGAGACTACATCTGCAGTGCAGTGTGTACAGTACTGGTCTCTTTATTTAAGGAACGATGTAAATGTGTTAGAAGCAGTTCAGAAAAGGTTTACCAGACTAATACCAGCAATGGGTGGTTTGGGGAATGAGGAAAGGTTAGACAGACTAGGTTTGTATCTGTTGGAGTTTAGAAGGGTAAGAGGCGGCTTGATTGAAACATATAATATCCCGAGGGGTCTTGACAAGGTGGGTGTGGAGAGGATGTTTCCTCTTGTGGGAGAATCTAGAACTAGGGAGCCACTGTTTAAAAATAAGGGGTCGCCCATTTAACGCAGAGAAGAGGAGATTTTTTTTCTCAGAAGGTTGTGAGTCTTTGGAATCACTTTCAAAAAAGGCAGTGGAAGCAGAGGCTTTGAATATTTTTAAGGCAGGGCTAGATAGATTCTTGATTAACAAGGGGGTGAAAGGTTATCGGGGGTTGGCAGGAATGTGGGGTTGAGGTTACAATCAGCGCAGCCATGATTTTATTGAATGGTGGAGCAGGCTCGAGGGGCCGAGTGGCCTTCTCCTGCTCCTAGTTCATATGTACTGCTCATGGCCTTCAGCTCGGTCCTGGGAGGTGGAGTTTGGGAAACAAAGGAAAATGTGGCGGGGTGCGACTGTGGGCCAACGATATCTCACTGTAAAGTTGTGGAGCTGAGCGATGAACTCCAGTTCTATGGGAAAGATATTAATAAAACATTCCCACCATTTATTCAACAAGCTCCAGCACAGACCGGGCAGAGGACCTCACACCTAGAGATTAGGATACGTTGTTCCCGTGGTACCAGAAACACACCCTAATACCGATCATGCCGTGTAACCACACTCCCCCTAAACAAAATCCCCCAGAAACTACTCATCTCCTATCCTCTTAGATCCTCACTCCATTCTGTATTGTAATTTGCTGACAATCTGTCTTTGTCTTCATAATAATGAAGCTGTAAAACAAAGTTAGGTGAGCCTCAAGGTCAGCAGTCCTCTGCTTGAGCAACACAATCTTATAACACTTGATAATTCTGTACTCTTCCTGGATATTTCACAGATTCATAAACCCTACCACATACAAGTCCAGCTTCTGGTATTTCCACCATCTCAGCTGCTGCCCTGCTCACAGGCACCAACTCCAGAGCTTACAGTTCTGTGGAAAGTGAAGCACAACTTCCCATTGGCACAAAATGTAAAAGCAGTTTGTTATTTGTAAAGGTAATCTCGCCACAGTGCAAGAGAGCAACGAGAAAGAGAATTTAATAGTATGGGGGAAAGAAATTCTCTGCTGGTCCATTCCCTACTGAACCCTTTAACATTTATTAATACTTTTTCTTCTCTCTACAGATTCAGAGATTGACCAGTGAACTACAATGATCTCATCAATTATACAAAATTACCATATGTACCCATTGTAATCACAACTCTGTCTGTGTATTACCTTGTATTAAAACCCTAGAATGAGGAAGTGTGCAGATCAGAGACAGTTCACTGAGTGCAATACTATTTAATCTGAATGAATCACAGAATTTCTATAGAGCAGAAGGAGGCCATTCAGCCCATTGTATCTGCACTGGCTCTCCAAATGAGCATTATGACCTAGTACCATTACCCTGCCTTTTCCTCGTATCCTTGCACATTGTTTCCTTCAAATAATCATCTAATGCCCTCTTGAACGCCTCAATTGAACCTGCCTCCACCACACTTCCAGGCAGTGCATTCCAGACCCGAACCACTCTTGCTGTGTGAAAAAGTTTTTTCTCACATCACATTTACCTCTTTTGCAAACCACTTCAAATCTGTGCACCCCTGTTCTTGATTTTTTTTCAAGCGGGAACAACTTCTCTCTATCTGATCTATCCAGCCCCCTCATGATTTTGAACATCTCTATCAAATCTCTTCTTAGCTTTCTTCTCTCCAAGGAGAACAGTCCCAACCTCTCCAATTTATCTTCATAACTGAAGTTTCTCATCCCTGGAATCATTTCACCAGTTCCACGGGAAAGATATTGTTAGGGGGAAGAAAGTGAGAATTTATGGTAAGGGAGAATTCATTATAAGGGAATGAATTACTTAAATTAGAATCTATTGGCAGGCCAGCGCAAACCAGTAAATCCACAATTAAACAGTTAAACCAGATGAACCTTATACATTCTCAAACTTGGTACACCCTCAGGGTTTGCAATCACCAGCAAGGTCCTGGGAGTTAGACTGGAGACTTAGGTTGGAAAACAACCAAGATTAAGTGTGCTCTTCAACAGATAGGGGAAGGACAGATGGTCCCAGCTTAGATGGGAGGGAAGGTGAAAATAGGGACATACAATGCATGTACCTGTTACCAGAGATGTCTGTTTAATGTAAACCTATATGTTGACGAGATCGGAATCTGGAAACTGTTCTTGTACGTGACCAATAATGTATAAGTATGTTGAACACTTGTGATTTAGCAGAGTGCTATCTCAAGCTGCATTGGGATGATTCTCTCCTTGCAATTGCTCGAATAAACGATCGTGACCTGTGCTTGAGACTCCTGTGGTCCGTTTGTCAAAGTGATCACAACAACATTAATAAAACATTCCCACCATTTATTCAACAAGCTCCAGCACAGACCGGGCAGAGGACCTCACACCTAGAGATTAGGATACGTTGTTCCCGTGGTACCAGAAACACACCCTAATACCGATCATGCCGTGTAACCACACTCCCCCTAAACAGAATCCCCCAGAAACTACTCATCTCCTATCCTCTTAGATCCTCACTCCATTCTGTATCGTTATTGCTGATGATCACCTTCACAGTGATACAAATTTTGTAAATCTCCTCTGCACTCCCTCCAATGTGTTCACTTCCTTCCTATAATGTGGTGTCCAGAACTGTACACAATACTCCAGCTGAGGTCTAACGAGTGTCTTATATAAGCTCAGCATAATCTCCTTGCTCTTGTACTCTATGCCCCTATTAATAAAGCCTAGGAGACTATATGTTTTATTAACTGCTCTCCCCACCTGTGCTGCCACCTTTAATGACTTAAGCATATAAACACCCAGGTCCCTCTGCTCCTGCGCACCCTTTAGAGTAGCACCCCATATTATCAATTGTCTCTCCATGTTCTTCCTCCCAAAATGAATCACCTTACATTTCTCTGCATTGAACTTCATCTGCCACCTAACTACGCAATAATGTTTGCATTTCTCTGTAATTTCCCAACAGATTTGTTCTTCTACATCCTTCCCACTATTTGGTGGTCTATAGACTACCCCGAGCAATGTAATTGTACTCTTTTTGTTCCTTAGCTCTAGCCAAATTGATTCTGTCCTTGAACCCTCTGGGACATCCTCTTTCTCCAGCACTGCTTAACCTCCATGCTCTCTTTAACTAATACTGCCACCCCTCCTCCTTTTCTTCCCACCCCATCTTTGCTGAACACCTTGTACCCAGGAATATTCAACACCCAATCTTGCTCTTCCTTAAGCCAGTTCTCTGTTATCACCACAACATCACATTTCCACATGGCAATTTGTGCCTGTAACTCCCCAATCTTATTTGCTATACTCCGTGCATTCACATGCATAGAGGAGGTGGTGGCATCGTTGTATTGTTACTGGACTAATCATCTAGAGACCCAGGGAAATGCCTTGAGGTACTAGGTTCGAATCCCACCATGGCAGATGGTGGAATTTGAATTCAATAAAACATCCTGAATTAAACGTCAAATTGTTGTGAGAGGTGGCTGAGTTGGATACAACTGATAGAGTTGATCAGCAGACACTTCTTTGGTGGAAAACTTTTAATTTATATTTACAAGTACAATTTTCTCAAGACAGCAAAATATTTACACAAGTGAGTAATGAACAAAGTCAGTCTTTCTGGGGGGGTTTCCTTAGGCAAGTAGAACGTCTCGGCTCTACAACTTCAGATTCTTTGTCAGGAACTTCCTTTTCCAGAGTTGCCTGAACATCAGGTTTATTCGGAGGGCACCTGAAGATCTGTATCCTCAACTCTTACAGGAACATCAGACACGTCTGTACTGGGTTGAGTATTCTCAACAGGAAACGATGACCCAGTCATGAGCTGGTGGAATCAATTCTTGGTGATTTGTTTCTCTCTCCCTTAGATGATCCATATGTTTCCGTATGACTTGGCCTTCCACCTCCATGTGGTAAGATAGCGGTCCAGTCACTGCACTTATTTCATCCGGTAACCATTTGGTCCTTCTCCAAAGTTCTTCACATATACCGTCTCTCCCAAACTTCCTGTCACAACTTTGCCAGTCGTGTCTAGTTTTCTGGCTTCCCTGACTCCTTTTCACCTTCCTCTCTAAATTTGGCATTATTAAGTTCAATCTCGTCCAGAGACGGCATTTCAACAATAACTCTGCAGGTGTGGCGCATGTTGTTGTGTGAGGAATAGTCCTGTAATGAAAAATAAAGCGTGCTAGCTTGGTTGCTAAGGAATCTCCAGTTAGCTTCTTCATGCCTGCCTTGAATGTTTGAACTGCCTTTTCAACCAGTCCATTTGAGGAAGGGTGGTACAGTGAAGTTTTTACATGAGTGATATCGTTGAGACTGATAAACCATTGAAATTCAGCACTTGTAAATGCCGTGCCTTTATCAGAAACCATTACTTCTGGTAATCCATGAATGGCAAAACTTTGACATAGCTTCTCAATTGTAGCAGAAGACGTTGGTGACTTCACCTCATATGTCCATCCATTTTGAATGGGCATCGACAATGAGCAGGAACATTGACCATGTGGAACCTTTCATAGGAACAACGTGTAACCACACCCTAAGAAGGGAGTGAGGCAAAAGACAGGAAATTACAGGCCGATTAGCCTGACCTCGGTCGTTGGTAAGATTTTAGAGTCCATTATTAAGGATGAGATTTCAGAATACTTGGAAGTGCATGATAAAATAGGGCAAAGTCAGCATGGTTTCATCAAGGGGAGGTCATGTCTGACAAATCTGTTAGAATTCTTTGAGGAGGTAATGAGTAGGTTAGACAAAGGAGAGCCAATGGATGTTATCTACTTGGACTTCTAGAAGGCCTTTGACAAGGTGCCGCACAGGAGGCTGCTCAGTAAGATAAGAGACCATGGTGTTAGAGGCAAGGTACTAGCATGGATAGAAAATTGGCTGTCTGGCAGGAGGCAGAGAGTGGGGATAAGGGGGACCTTCTCAGGATGGTGGCTGGTGACTAGTGGAGTTCCGCAGGGGTCAGTGTTGGGACCACAACTTTTCACTTTATACATTAATGTATAATGTATAAATGATCTAGATGAAGGAACTGAGGGCATCCTGGCTAAGTTTGCAGATGATACAAAGATAGGTGGAGGGACAGGTAGTATTGAGGAGGCGGGGAGGCTGCAGAAGGATTTGGACAGGTTAGGAGAATGGGCAAAGAAATGGCAGATGGAATACAACGTGGGGAAGTGTGAGGTCATGCACTTTGGTAGGAAGAATAGAGGCAAAGACTATTTTCTAAATGGGGAGAGAATTCAGAAATCTGGAGTGCAAAGGGACTTGGGAGTCCTAGTCCAGGATTCTCTTAAGGTTAACTTGCAGGTTGAGTCGGTGGTTAGGAAGGCAAATGCAATGTTGGCATTTATTTTGAGAGAACTGGAATATAAAAGCAGGGATGTGCTGCTGAGGCTTTATAAGGCTCTGGTCTGACCACATTTAGAATATTGTGAGCAATTTTGGGCCCCGTATCTCAGGAAGGATGTGCTGGCCCTGGTGAGGGTCCAGAGGATGTTCACAAGAATGATCCCAGGAATAAAAGGCTTAACATATGAGGAACGTTTGAGGACTCTGGGTCTATACTCGATGGAGTTTAGAAGGATGAGGGGGGATCTGATTGAAACTTACAGAATACTGAAAGGCCTGGATAGAGTGGACGTGGGGAAGATGTTTCCATTAGTAGGAGAGACTAGGACCCGAGGGCACAGCCTCAGAGTAAAGGGAAGACCTTTTAGAACAGAGATGAGGAGAAACTTCTTTAGCCAGAGAGTGGTGAATCTATGGAATTCACTGCCACAGCAGGCTGTGGAGGCCAGGTCATTGAGTGTATTTAAGACCAAGATAGATAGGTTCTTGATTGGTAAGGAGATCAAAGGTTACAGGGAGAAGGCGAGAGAACGGGGTTGAGAAACGTATCAGCCATGATTGAATGGCAGAGCAGACTCGATGGGCCGAATAGCCTAATTTCTGCTCCTATGTCTTATGGTCTTATGGCCACTCCCATGGGTGTAATGGAACTGTCACTGGCAAGTTTTGCAGTTGTTGACATTGCACACAGTTCTTTACTAAACACTCTATTTCGCCATTCAACCCAGGCCACCATAGATAGCTGCGTGCTATGGTCTTCATTCGGGAAATTCCTGGATGGACACTGTGTAGTTCATGTAGAAGTGGCTCCCTTCCCTTTGGAGGTACTATCACATGTGTTCCCCACAATACGATGTCATCTTGGCTGGTTATTTCATGTCTTCTGTTAAAGTACGGTTTCTTTTAATCAGATACAGGCTCTTGTGACCAACCATGTAGCACTTGTTCTCGTACTTGAGATAGGACTGGGTCTCGACTTGTCCAGTCTCTGATCTGTCGAGCACATACCAGTGAGGAATCTAAGAAATTTAACAATAAAACTAGCTCCTGTGGGACATCCTCATCTTTCTTGTAAAGGGAAACAACTAAATGCATCGGCGTTTGCAATTTGATTGCCAGACCTATGTACGAAAGTGTATTCGTATGCTGCCAGGATTAAAGCCCACCATTGTATTCTTGCTGAGGCTATGGGTGGTATAGCCTTGTCCTCACTGAACAATCCTAGTAATGGCTTGTGGTTTGAAACAATTGTAATAACGGCCGTGTACATACTGGTGGAATTCCTTGACACCAAAGACGATGGACAGGCCTCCTTTATCTATCTGCAAGTCTCCCTTTTCCACTGTGGTGTGCATTCTTGATACATAACCTATAGGCCGTTCTGTGCCATCGTCCATCCGATGAGAGAGCACTGCTCCCATTCCGTAGGGAGATGCATCACATGTCAGCACCAATTCTCTCATCTGGTCATAATGCACTAATCGTTTGGACAAGTGCAACAATTGTTTCAACTTTATGAAAGCTTCTTTCTGGGACACCTCCCAGGACCAACGTTGGTTCTTGCTGAGTAGCGAATAATACAGGGGGGTCAGCACTGTAAACAAATTGGGTAAGAACTGCCCGTAATGGTTGATCATTCCTAGGAATGATTTGAGCTCTGAGGCGTTCTTTGGCGCAGGTGCCTCTCTTATGGTTCTCACTTTCTCCTCACCTGGGTGGAAGCCCTGTAAATCTACCCGGTGACCCAAATAGATGTGCACTTTTCTTTTTTTAAACGCACTCCAGCTTGCAAGAAACATTTTAAGACTCTTTCTATGTTTGCCAAATGCTCTTTTACAGCGAGTTCTGCCACCAAAACATGGTCTAAATGGACTACAACCCGAGGCAGTCCCTGCAGTAAGTTTTCTATTGTTCTCTGGAAGATGGTGCAAGCTGAAGAGATGTCGAAAGGCAATTGAGTATAATGGTACAGCCCTTTGTGGGTATTAATTGTGACAAATTCCTGGGAGGCAATATCCAACTCTAGCTGTTGATAGGCATGACTCATGTCAAGCTTTGTGTAGATGGTTCCCTCTGCCAGCTTGACATACAGGTCTTCGATTTTTGGTATGGGGTGTCTCTCTAGCTTAGCTACTTTATTAACCATCAATTTGTATTCTCCACAAATTTGGACGCTTTGGCCAGGTTTAAGGATTGGGACTATGGATGCTGCTCATTCTGAGAATTGTACAGGTTGTCCAACGCCGAGCTTCTCTAGTCTGTCCATTTTGGTGTCGACTTTTTCTCGCAGTGCGTAAAGTATTGGTCTCGCCTTCATGAAGCGAGGGGTTGCATCTGGATCCACATGAATTTTTGCCTGCAGCCCCTGGATCTTCCCAAGTTCGCCCTTGAAGACTGTGGCATACTTTTCAAGTAGCTCTGGTAGCCCACTTGCTTTCAACTGGAAAATTTCAGCCCATTCTAACTTAATCTTCTTTAGCCAGTTTCACTCCAGGAGGCTTGGCCCCTCGTCCGTTACCACCATCAAGGGTAGCTTTGCCGATTGGCTTCCATAATGGACAGTTACTCTACTTATGCTTCTGACTTGGACGTCTTCACCCATGTACGCTTTTAATTGGGCAGTTGTTTCTTCTAAATTTAATTCAAGTTCACCATTATTCAGATATCTGAAGGTATGACCCCCAATTACTGTAGTGGAAGCTCCCGTTCCAACTTCTAACAGGTCTACCATTCACTTTCACTGTTACAGATATTGGTTCTGTCTTTCAAACCTCCAAATTAAACAATGAGTAAATATCTGAATCTGTGGTTTCAGGCTCTTCTACATTGTAGGTCTCACTGGGGTATTTTTTTTGTTTAAAAGCCTGCTTGACTCTTTCCTTGCACTGTCTCATTATGTGTCAATTTCTGTGACAATAAAGACATTATTTTTTAAACCGCCAATCGTTAAAAGGCTGCTTGTTTCCACCTCCATTGAAATTATTCCTTGTTTTCGCTGCTAAGTCATTTTTTTTCTCATTTTCCGGCTAGTGGGGACTGTTTCCCACTTCTTGGTGGAGTCTTGCAGCTTCGCGCCCTTTCTGGCAGGGGTTTCCCTCCCGATGTGGAGGACAGCGCCATTTTGCATGCCCTGTATTGCTTTTGAATCTCTTACTGCACTTTCTATGGTCAGTGTTATCTCTAGCGCCTTCTTGAAACCCAAATTTGCTTAAGATAACAATCTCTTCTGAATTGTGTCCTCATTCACACCGCCCACTAAAGGATCTCTGAGCATGTTATTCAGAGATGTAACCAACTCACAATGTTCCGTTAACTGCTTCAAACTTGCCACATCACAGGCAACTGTCTCCCCCAGGGCTCTATTTCTTGAATTAATCCTTGAACCTTTGCATCGTTACTGAGGGCTTTGGTTGATAATGACCCTTCATGAGGTCCACAAATTCATCAAAATATTTCAAACCTGGGGCACTGGGTGTCATTAAACTTTGAATCAAGTCATAGGTTTTATTCCCACATGTACTTAAGAGGATCGCTCGCCTCCTCTCTTCCCACATAATCTCGTTTGCTTGGAAAAAGAACATGAGGCGTTCAATATAATGAGACCAATCGCCCATGGCTGGATCAAAAGGATCAATTCTTCTGAATTGCGGCATTCTGAGAGGGAATTACTTCTTTGATTCGAACAGAACTTCTACTTACAATTACTATGCGAGTTACAGTGCCAATTTCATTTCACTTGATTTCTTCTGTTAAACTTTTTTTATCCTCGTCTCCAGTTTGTTGTGTGTGGTGGCTGAGTTGATACTATTGATAGAGTTGATCAGTAGGCAATTCTTAGGTGGAAAACTTCTAATTTATTTACAAAGTACTCAGTAACTACACGTGTGCTTTAACTTCAAACTCTATCTCTACACTCCTAACTACTAATTATTAACTACAGTGGTAGCCCGCACTACTCTCCTATTGGGTATAAAGATCATGTGATCTTCCTTAACAAACAATCTTCTTAAAGGTATATTGCACATTAGATAAAGCCATAATTACCACAATAATGATGACCATGAAACAATTTTCGATTGTCATAAAAACCCATCTGATTCACTAATGTCTTTCAGGGAAGGAAATCTGCCCTCCTCACCTGGTCTGGTCTGCATGTGACTCCAGATCCACAGCAATGTGGTTGACTGTTAACTGCCCTCAGAAATAGCTGTAAGCCACTCAGTTCATTGGCAAATAGGGCTGGGCAACAAATTCTGACCTTACCAGCGACACCTACATCCTGTCAAAGAATATTAAATAAGAATAGGCAGTATAACCCTGATTTAGACTTAATTACTTTCCCCCTTACCCTGACTCCACCTATTAACTTACTATTCCCTATACTAGTGCTTTCTGTCCCTCCCAGTATTTTGTGCACCCTGGTATCCCCCTCTAATATTCTCTCCTGGTTCCCATGCCCCTGCCGAGTTAGTTTAAAGCCCTCCCAACAGCACTAGCAAAACACCCCGCAAGGAACTCAGTCCCAGCTCTGTTCAGGTGCAGCCCATTTGGCTTGTACAGGCACCATCTCCCCCAGAGCCAGTCCCAGTGTCCCAGGAATCTAAAGCCCTCCCTCCTGCACCATCTTTCCAGCCACGCATTCATCTGCCTTATCCTCCTATTTCTGTACTCAGTGGCATGTGGCACTGGGAGCAATCTGGAGATTGTTCATTTTAGACCTAAGTCCCTAAATTCTGATCGCAGGGCCACATTCCCCTTCCTACCTAAGTCATTGTACCAACGTGGGCCATGACCTCTGGATGATCACCCTCCCCCAGAAGAATGTCTTGCAATCGCTCGGTGACATCCTTGACCTTGGCACAAGGGAGGGCACATACCATCCTGGAGTTATGTCTACACCTGTATGCTCCCCTAACTAATGAATGCAATGTCACTATTGCTCTTCCTCCCCTCCTGTACAGCAAAGCTGCTCATGGTGCCACAAACTTGGCTGTGACTGCACTTCTGTGAGGAACTGATGCCCTTGCCAATATACAAAACACTTTAGTGAGCAGGACTCCAGGGGACTTCCACACTACCTGCCTGGCTCTCTTGGGCTGTTTGGCGGTTACTCATCCTCTTTCGGCCTCCATGCTCCTAACCTGCAGAGTGACCACCTCTCTAAAAGTGCTATCCATGTAGCTCTCAGACTTGCAGATGTGCCGCAGTGACTCCAGCCATCACTCGAGCTCCAAATCCTGGAGCTAAAGTTACTGCAGCTGGCAGCACTTCCTGCACATGTGGTCACTAGTAGTGTCCATGACTTCCCACACCCTACAGGATATGCATTCCACATGACCGAGCTGCTTTGCCATGTCTTAACTTTATTTCCCTTATGTTAACTTTATTTTACTTTGGTTTGCTTATATTATTTTACGTTACTGGTCCTGACATCCCCCGATTCCGAGTGTTTCTTACTAAAATTGAGGTAGCTACTTCTTTAAAAACAATACGCTTTTCTATACAGCTGTTTAAAGACACTCCCTAATAGCAGTTTCCTACCAACCAATGAACTTACGATTTTCCTGTTTCCTTGTTTTTTTTTTTCAAACTCAGCACTGAAGATGAGGTTTACACCCACGTCCATTTCTGTTCAGCTGCTCCTGTTCCTGACTTTGAATAATTCCTACCTTTACCACACCTCTTTGCCCCGTGCACCGAATTCCCACATGAATCTAATTCATTACCCACTCAGTCTCCATCTCACTCAGGCACAGGGGCCTGTCTCCTCACACGAACCTATCTGAAAGAGTCGAATTTCCCACTGAAGCATCATTCCTAGAAAGGTTACGACACAGAAGGATGCAATCTGGCCCGTCGTATCTGTGCTGGACCTCTGAAGGAGCAATTCACTTCGTGTCTTTTCTCCAAAACCCTGCACATTCTTCCTTTTCAGATAATGATACAATTCCCTTTTTAATGCCTTGGTTGGACCTGCCTCCACCACAGTCTCAGGCAGTGCATTGTCGACCTAAACCACTCACTGCATGATAAAGCTTTTCCCCAAGTCTCCATTGCTTCTTTTGCCAATTACCTAAAATCTGTGTCCTCTGGTTCTCCATCCTTCCGCCACTGGGAACACTTTCTCCCTGTTAACCCTGTCCAGAACCCTCATGATTTTGAATACCTTTCTCAAATATCCTCTCAACCTCTTCTCCAAGGGAAACGATCCCAACCTCTTCAATATACAGATTAACAGAGACAATCAGAAGTATTTGGTGTGATATGCTGAATTGTTATTTTGCACAGTGATTTGTTCAGCAATAACTCTTGTTTTTTCACATTATTTATAATATTCCAATTTTCCTGGGGATTACAGCACTGCTAACCCTGGCTATTACACATGGGTCTAATTCTGGTGAATATACCGACCAAATAAAAAACAGGCTAAGCAACACACTGCAAATATTTCATTATTGTGAGACTGAAAATGTGGCCTTTGATTAAAATCTACGGATCTACTTAACTAAAATTATGTTTGGTAAATGTAAATATTTGGGGCCTCTCTGTCACAGTTTTCTGTTGCTTTAATTGAATGTGCTTTTCTTCAGGACAATGTAGGGTAACACAAATAATATTGCACATAACAAAAACATTTAATTCTATCAAATTTTAAATAAAGCAATGTCTTAATCATGTTGTCTCTCAAAAATGTGTATATGTTTTGTGTAACCATGATTCTGAGATGAGCTCACGAACACACTTGCAGAGTTAAAATATCAATGCAAAATGCTGCCCAGCAGGTCTAGCAGTATCTGTAGAGAGACAGAAACACTTTAACATTTCAGGTCAGTGACTTTTCATCGGAGACAAAAGAGACATGCTGTTGAAGCTCTCATCAGGGAAGGTTCACAAGGATATCCTGCTTCATCCCCTACGTCAATGCCTTGACCAATTACAGTCAACCTGTTCCCTGGTGCATTCTTCACGGCAATGCCTCTACCAATCAGATTCCTCTTGCCAACCAATCAGCACTCTTTTCTTTCATGCAGTATGGATTGCTGTTTCCTTTAGATTTGGTATTCTGAGCTGGTGTGTGCAAGATGAAAAGCTTCAATAGTGTCTCTTTTATCAGCAGTACTTGAGTTCTGTACTACCAATCTCCATCCATGTATCTATCCAATTTATTCTTAAAACTTAAGAATACTACCAAGTAACTAAATGTTATGATTATTGTAGACCTTAGACATTGTTACGTCCTTATGTAATGTCAATAAATATCAATTTGTTATGGCCACAGTCGGTGTCAATTGCAGCACAAACCAAATCCCAGAAGAAAACTTGGTTTACAGGCCACAACCTTTTTTTTTTGTATTCTGATAACGAGAAGAAGACATGCCAGTAAGAGGTCCAGTTTTGGGTTTTTTTTTAATTAAAAGTAAAAGTTTTATTAGCAAAAATAAAAGAAAACTTAAGCACACAGTTACACAATTAAGGTTAGTCCTACAAAACATTCCCCTAAAACTATCTACTTGGTCAACCCCATGATTAAACACCTTCCAGGCAACACTGCCTTATATATGTTTAAATATCAAATCCAGTAATATTGCACGAGGCAGAGTGATGTAGCTTCAATAAATGTATAGCATATGACCTTTACCCTCATCCACTCTGCTATGGAACTCACTTCAGAATAAAACTATTTGCTGTAGCCCAAGACGTCTCTGGCTTGATGATTCAAACTGCATCCTCTCCCAGCTAACTCAACAGCTCAGACAGCTCCAACTATCTCCAGCTCAATAGCTACACAGTAACTCGAATATACATTTTTTCCCTTTCATCTAAGCCCCATTGTTCTCACACTCCTTTGAAACTCAAATCCTTCCACATATATGATCTTTTATGTTTCCATCTTGTCTTTGCTTTTGGGCCAATAAAATATAATGTCCCTGCTACTATTTACCGATGGACTGCTGCAAGATGCAAACATTTTCTTTGGCTCTGACTCCCCTTTGATGTTCAAACAACCTTTCAACTTATCTAAAAATGCAAATGTTAAATCTAACCTATTTACTTGTGCCTCCCAATTAATACCTCAATCCTTTTCATGTTTCCAAATGCCCAGACAACCTGTCTCCCATCGACACTGCCCAGCTTAATTAAATCACTCGCATACACACGGATATCCAGCCTTCTTTACAAAATACTGCATTCATCGCTCACCAGTCTGTTTTACTACTGTGGGGTATTTTGTAAGTATTCTTCCTGCGCTCCGAGCACTCTCAGGATGCATCCTTGGTTCTCCGAGCATGGAGTAGCACTCACAGGGAGGGAATCATATGCTGCAGCTCACGAATGGATAGAAATCTATGGATATCTGTTCATGATTTCCTAAGATGCAAAGTCTAGGGCTACTGCTTCCTGCTGGGAGTGCCATAAGTGTTCAAGTATTTAGTACCTGAAGAACTGCTTCGTTGTTTAAGATTGTTGTGACAGGAAAGGCTTCACCCACAATTGCATCAGAAATTTTAGCACAGTCAGCCTTTCTTGCATTCTGTTTGATTTTACACAGCTCCTGACTTCTTCTCACAACCAACATATTGGCCTTTCTTAAGTATTAATCCAGGATCTTTTTGAATCCAGTAGTGCACCTTTGTGTTTTGTGGCAAAGCATTCCATATCTTGTGAAAAAGCATCTTTGAGTTTATCACTTTATATACTCACCTGGATAAGGTAGCAAAGTGGTTATGTTAACAGATGAGTAACCAGGTGGTCTGGATTAATGATCCCGAGATATGGGCACAAATCAAGATCCAGGGAAGTTGTTTCTGTGTATCTGGAATACTGAATTTTGTATCAGAATTGGTGATCAGATTGTCATAAAAGCCCACCTGGTACACTAATATCCTTTAGGAAGGAAATCTGCTGTCCTTACCAAGTCTGGTCCGTATGTGACTCCAGACCCAAAGCCATGTGGTTAACCTTTAACTTCCCTCTGAATTAGCCATAGATCAAACTGCTACAAAAACTATTGTAAGAATAAAACCAGATGGACCACCCAACATTGAACATGATAAAGGCACAGAGATAAAAACAAAAAACTACTGCAGATGCTGGAAATCCAAAACAAAAACAAAATTACCTGGAAAAACTCAGCAGGTCTGGCAGCATCGGCGGAGAAGAAAAGAGTCGACGTTTCGAGTCCTCATGACCCTTCAACAGAAAGGTCATGAGGACTCAAAACGTCGACTCTTTTCTTCTCCGCCGATGCTGCCAGACCTGCTGAGTTTTTCCAGGTAATTCTGTTTTTGTTTTATGATAAAGGCACACCCAGATTGAACTTTAAGGTGTGGTAAGTAACATTTGCACCATACAACTGTCAGGTAATGACCGTTCTCCTGTACCACCGAGTACCGGGTCTTAAGGAGTTGAGTTACAGGGAAAGATTAAACAGGTTAGGACTTTATTAGGATGGTGTGGCAGGTTAGGATGGCGTGATATTAGCCGTCTCAATTTCTCTGCTCCTCTCACCCATTCTAATCTGTCTCTCTCTGAACTCACTGCACTCCGTTCTCTCAGGTCCAACCCCAACATTGTCATCAAACCAGCTGACAAGGGTGGTACTGTTGTTGTCTGGCGCATTGACCTCTACCTCGCGGAGGCTGAGCGTCAACTCGCAGACATTTCCTCCTACCTCTCCCTGGACCATGACCCCACCACAGAACATCAAGCCATTGTTTCCAGGACTGTCACTGACCTCATCTCCTCTGGAGATCTTCCTCCCACAGCTTCCAACTTGATAGTCACCCAACCTCGGACGGCCCGCTTCTACCTCCTACCCAAAATCCACAAACAGAACTGTCCTGGCAGACCGATCGTGTCAGCCTGTTCCTGCCCCACGGAACTCATTTCTCGTTATCTTGACTCCCTTCTCTCTCCCCTTGTCCAGTCCCTTCCCACCTACATCCGTGATTCCTCTGACACCTTACGTCACATCAACAATTTCCAGTTCCCTGGCCCCAACCGCTTCCTCTTCACCATGGATGTCCAATCCCTCTACACCTCCATCCCCCAGCAGGATGGTCTGAGGGCCCTTAGCTTCTTCCTTGAACAGAGGCCCCAACAATCCCCATCCACCACTACTCTCCTCCGTCTGGCTGAACTTGTTCTCACACTGAACAATTTCTCCTTTAACTCCTCTCACTTCCTCCAAATAAAAGGTGTGGCTATGGGTACCCGCATGGGCCCCAGCTATGCCTGTCTCTTTATGGGGTATGTGGAACATTCCTCGTTCCAGTCCTACTCCGGCCCCCTCCCACAACTCTTTCTCCGATACATCGATGATTACTTCGGTGCTGCTTCATGCTCTCGTCGGGACCTGGAAAAATTTATTAATTTTGCTTCCAATCTCCACCCTTCCATCATCTTCACATGGTCCATCTCTGACACTTCTCTTCCCTTCCTTGACCTCTCTGTCTCAATTTCTGATGATAGACTGTCCACCAATATCCATTACAAGCCTACCGACTCCCACACCTACCTCGACTACAGCTCCTCACACCCCACTTCTTGTAAAGACTCCATCCCATTCTCGCAGTTCCTTCGCCTCCGTCGCATCTGTTCTGATGACGCTACCTTCAAAAACAGCTCCTCTGACATGTCCTCCTTCTTCCTTAACTGAGGTTTTCCATCCACGGTCGTTGACAGGGCCCTCAACCGTGTCCGGCCCATATCCCGCGCATCCTCCCTCACGCCTTCTCCTCCTTCCCAGAAACATGATAGGGTCCCCCTTGACCTCACTTATCACCCCACCAGCCTCCGCATTCAAAGGATCATCCTCCGCCATTTCCGCCAACTCCAGCATGATGCCACCACCAAACACATCTTCCCTTCACCCCCCCTGACGGCATTCCGTAGGGATCGTTCCCTCCGGGACACCCTGGTCCACTCCTCCATCACCCCCTACTCCTCAACCCCCACTTATGGCACCTCCCCATGCCCACGCAGAAGATGCAACACCTGCCCCTTCACTTCCTCTCTCCTCACCATCCAAGGGCCCAAACACTCCTTTCAAGTGAAGCAGCATTTCACTTGCATTTCCCCTAACTTAGTCTACTGCATTCGTTGCTCCCAATGCGGTCTCCTCTACATTGAAGAGACCAAACGCAAACTGGGCGACCGTTTTGCGGAACACCTGCGGTCTGTCCGCAAGAAAGACCCAAACCTCCCTGTCGCTTGCCATTTTAACACTCCACCCTGTTCTCTTGCCCACATGTCTGTCCTTGGCTTGCTGCATTGTTCCAGTGAAGCCCAACGCAAACTGATGGAACAGCACCTCATCTTCCGACTAGGCACTTTACAGCCTTCCGGGCTGAATATTGAATTCAACAACTTCAGATCTTAAACTCCCCCTCCCCCCATCCCCACCCCGTTTCTCACCACCCTCCCCCCCGCTTTTTTTTCAATAATTTATATAGATTCTTCTTTCCCCACCTACTTCCATTATTTTTAAATCTAAAACTAAAACCTTGTTAGTCTTGCCACCCCACCCCCACTAGAGCTGTACTTTGAATATCCTGTCTTCCATTCTTAATTAGCACTTTTCTTGGACAAATATCACCACCTTCAACACCTCTTTGACCCTTTTGTCTGTGACATCTTTTAATTATCTGCTCATCTCCACAATCACCACACCCTCAATGTCTCTCTCCCCCCACCCCCCCCCCCCCCCCGCCCCACCCACCTTAAACCAGTTTATATTTCTCCCTTCTTCTAACTATGCTTCAGTTCTGCCGAAGGGCCATGAAGGCTCGAAACGTTAACTGATTTCTTCTCCGCCGATGCTGCCAGACCTGCTGAGTTTTTCCAGGTAATTCTGTTTTTGTTTAGGACTTTATTCCTTGGAGCGTAGAAGAATGAGGGGAGATGTGATAGAAGTTTACAAAATTATGAGGGGTATAGACAGAGTAGATGCGAGTAGGCTCTTTCCACTTAGATTAGGAGAGATAAACACGAGAGGACATGGCTTTAAGGTGAAAGGGGAAAGGTTTAGGGGGAACATTAGGGGGAACTTCTTCACTCAGAGAGTGGTGAGAGTGTGGAACGAGCTACCATCTGACGTGGTAAATGCAGGCTCACTCTTAAGTTTTAAGAATAAATTGGATAGATACATGGATGGGAGAGGTCTGGAGGGTTGTGGACTAGGTGCAGGTCAATGGGACTAGCGGAATAATATTTCAGCACAGACTAGAAGGGCCGAATGGCCTGTTTTCTGTGCTGTAGTGTTCTATGGTTCTAAGAATAAGGTCAACAGACACATGGGGACACGAGCACCTACAAACTCCTCTCCAATTGGCACATCATTCTGACTGAGAGCCTTATCTCTGTTCTTTCACTGTCACTGGGTCAAAATCCTAACAGTCCCTCCCAAACAGCACTGTGTAGGACTGGATGTTGATGGATGGTGAGTAAGGAGTCTTAATTTTTAAATAATCTCTTTTGTAAAAATCTGATTTTTTTTGTAGTTAGTATTTCACTGAAATCTACAGTTTAAATTCGAAAGTTCCCAGTCTTAAGCTGGGTTTTAACAAGGGGCAGAATTTTCTGCCTGTCGGGCAAGTGGGCCCGATCCAATCCCCAGCGGGCGGGGAACCGATCCCCGCCGGAGAAGTGGGACCTGCCACCATTTTAAGTGGGCGGGCCAATTAGTGCTATGCACTTCCTGTGCGTGCGGGGGTGGATTCCCCAAAAGCGAGAGTGCGCTCTTTCACACATGCGCACGACAGAGCGCACATCTCCCTGAGGCTAAGTGCAGCCTCAGAGAGATCGCTGACACTTTGAAAAATATGAAAAATAGAAAAAAAAAATGCCCTAACATGTCCCCTGCAGGTGACAGTATCACATGAGATGGGACATGTTCATAACTTACATAATAACTTTATTAAACTTTTTTAAACCTTACATGAAACCTCACTCCGCCGCTGGATGAAGTTTCATGTTTTTTCTATTCCCCGCCGGGGCTCCTGGCTGACCCGCCAACCTTAAGGTTGGACGGGCAGGTCCTTTAATTGTTTTAATGATTCTGTCACTGGCCTCAATTGGCCATTGACAGGTCGGCGGGCCCGCAGCTGATTTTGCTGTGCCCCCGCCTTCCTGAAAATGTAAGTGGGGCGGGATGAAGCCAGGGGTTCCGCCCAGTGTCATCCCGCGTCATTTTATACATCGGCTAGTGGGCCCCGCCCCCTGCTCACCAACGGCAAAATTCTGCCCAAGGTCTCCACTGGATGAGCAGTTGGGTTTAGTTAATTAAAGCAGCAACTGGAACTGGTTCCTCTGTAACAGGGTCAGGCCTTTGTCTTAGGAGCGTATTAAGCCAGTCAGTTTAGTGCTACGAAGCACTTGGGTGCGAATTAGAATAGAGTGCGGGGAGCTGGGCAATTAAGGTAGTTAGAGGGAGGAAGGGCAAGAATTACTCCTTGCTTCTGCTTTTGGCATTTGATAGCATGAGAGGAGCGGTGACCTTAAAGAGCGAGGGGAACCAGGCCCGAGACCAGAGCGGGACTGGGAGTCAGTGTGAGCGGAACGATGGCCATTAGGAGCGAGGGGAACCAGGCCCGAGACCAGAGAGGGACTGGGAGTCAGTGTGAGTGGAACGATGGCCATTAGGAGCGAGGGGAACCAGGCCCGAGACCAGAGTGGGACTGGGAGTCAGTGTGAGCGGATCGATGGCCTTGGTAAGTCGGACCAGGTGAGTATTTCTACTGTGCAGTCTTTAAAGTAAAAATTGGTCTTTAGTTTAGATAAAGTAGTGTTTAAAGTATAAGAAGTAAGGGCCCTAGTATAAATTTGATATTCCTTAAACATGAGGAAGTAAACGTAAAGGGAGAAACTTAAGGGTAGGTCCTGGCAGGGCCGCTCTGCCACGTGGAATGCTCCTCCTGTGCAATGTGGGCCACGTGTGCAGGTAGTGGCTCCAGCTGCAGTTACTCAAACTCCACGTTTCGGAGCTGGAGCTGCTGCTGGAGTCACTGTGAAGCATCTGGAAGGATGAGATCTTCGTGGGTAGCATGTACAGTGAGGTGGTCACACTGCATGTAAAGAGTGCACAGGCAGAAAGGGGATGGGTGGCCACCAGACAGAGTAGGCAGATAGGGCAGGAGTCCCCTGGGTCCAGCTCCCTGTCTAACAGATTTTCCGCTTTGGATGCTGCTGGGGAAGGTGGTTTCTCAGGGGAATGCAGCAAGAGCCAAGTCCAAGGCACCACGTGTGGCTCAGCTGCGGAGGAGGGAAGTAAAAAGAGTGGGAGAACAGTAGTGATAGGGGATTGTATCATAGGGAGAATCGACAGACGTGATAAAAGCAAAAAACTGCAGATGCTGGAAATCCAATACAAAAATAAAAATAGCTGGAAAAACTCAGCAGGTCTGGCAGCATCTGCGGAGAGGAACAGTTAACGTTTCGAGTCTGAATGACCCTTCAACAGAACTAAGGAAAAATAGAAAAGAGGTGAAATATAAGCTGGTTTAAGGTGGGGTGGGGGGGAGGACAGGTAGCGCTGGATAGAGGGTCAGTGATAGGTGGAGATAATTAAAAGATGTCACAGACAAAAGGACAAAAAGGTGTTGAAGGTGGTGATATTATCTAAGGAATGTGCTAATTAAGGGTAGAAAGCAGGACGAGCAAAGTACAGATAGACCTAGTGGGGGTGGGGGTGGGGGGAAGGGTTTGGGTTAGGGTTAGGGTTTGGGTTTGGGTTTGGGTTAGTGTTTGGGTTTGGGTTAGGGTTTGGGTTTGGGTTAGGGTTTGGGTTTGGGTTAGGGTTAGGGTTTGGGTTAGGGTTAGGGTTAGGGTTTGGTACAGATAGACCTAGTGGGGGTGGGGTGGGGGGAAGGGATCGAAAAAGGCTAAAAGGTAGAGATAAAACAATGGATGGAAATACATTTAAAAATAATGGAAATAGGTTGGGAAAGAAAAATCTACATAAATTATTGGAAAAAAAGGGGGGGATCGGAAAGAGGGTGGGGATGGAGGAGAGAGTTCATGATCTAAAATTATTGAACTCAATATTCAGTCCGGAAGGCTGTTAAGTGCCTAGTTGGAAGATGAGTTCCAGTGAAGCTCAACACAAACTGGAGGAACAGCACCTCATTTCTTCCAATAATTTATGTAGATTTTTCTTTTCCAACCTATTTCCATTATTTTTAAATGTATTTCCATCTATTGTTTTATCTCTATCTTTTAGCCTATTTCGATCCCTTCCCCCCACCCCACCCCCACTAGGTCTATCTGTACCTTGCTTGTCCTGCTTTCTACCCTTAATTAGCACATTCCTTAGATAATATCACCACCTTCAACACCTCTTTGTACTTTTGTCTGTGACATCTTTTGGTTATCTCCACCTATCACTGACCCTCTATCCAGCTTTACCTGTCCCACACACCTCCACCCCCACACACACCCCTCCCCACACACACACCTCCCCGCCCCCCCTGAAACAGCTTATATTTCACCTCTTTTCTATTTTTCCTTAGTTCTGTTGAAGAGTCATACGGACTCGAAATGTTAACTGTTCCTCTCCGCAGATGCTGCCAGACCTGCTGAGTTTTTCCAGTTATTTTTATTTTTGTTATAGATAGACGTGACTCCAGGATGGTGTGTTGCCTCCCTGGTACCAGGGTCAAGGATGCCACTGAGCAGCTGCAGGACATTCTGAAGTGGGAGGGTGAACAGCCAGAGGTTGTGGTCCATATCGGTACCAAGGACATAGGTAAAAAGAGGGATGAGGTCCTGAAAGCAGAATATAAGGAACGGGGAATTAAATTAAAATGCAGGACCTCAAAGAAAGTAATCTCAGAATTATTCCCAGTGCCACATGCAAGTGAGCTGCGGAACAGGAGAATATACTGGGTGAATGCATGGCTGGAGAGATAGTGTGGGAGGGAGGGATTTAGATTCCTGAGGCATTGGGACCAATTCTGGGGAAGATGGGACCTGTACAAGCTGGACGGGTTGCACCCCAGCAGGACTGGGATCAATATCCTCAAAGGGGTATTTTCTAGTACTGTGGGGGAGGGTTTAATCTAGACTGGCAGGGAGATGGGAACCTGAGCAGGAGACACAAGAGCAGGAAATAAAGATAGGAAGAAAGACAGAAAAGTAGAAAGCAAAGAGGAAGGCAGAGGAAACAAGGGCCAACAGATAGATGGGAACACCACAACCTGGAAGTTCCCCTCCAAGCCACTCAACATCCTAACTTGGAAACATATTGCTGTTCCTTCACTGTTGCTGGGCCTGGAACTCCCTCCCTAACGGCCCTGATAATGTACCTACACCACATGGACTACAGCAGTTCAAGAAGGCAGCTCACCACCACCTTCTCAAGGGCAATTAGGGATGGGCAATAAATGTTGGGCTAGCCAGCGACACCCACATCCCATAAATGGATTTTGAAAAACTCGGGGTGGGACTTCCAGGGAGACCCCAGGGCGGGACTTCCGGGGGGACCCCGGGGCGGGACTTCCGGGGAGACCCCGGGGCGGGACTTCCGGGGAGACCCCGGGGCGGGACTTCCGGGGGGACCCCGGGGCGGGACTTCCGGGGGGACCCCGGGGCGGGACTTCCGGGGGGACCCCGGGGCGGGACTTCCGGGGAGACCACGGGGCGGGACTTCCGGGGGGACCCCGGGGCGGGACTTCCGGGGGGACCCCGGGACGGGACTTCCGGGGAGACCCCGGGGCGGGACTTCCGGGGAGACCCCGGGGCGGGATTTCCAGGGAGACCCAAGTTTAGGTGCTGCTGGTGCCAGTGATGGTGCCTTTTTTTTATTCCTTCATGGGATCTGGGTGTTGCTGGCTGGTCCAGCATTTATTGCCCATCCCTAGTTGTCCTTGAGAAGGTGGTGATGAGCTGCCTTCTTCAACCACTGCAGTCCATGTGGTGTAGGTACACCCACAGTGCTGTTAGGGAGGGAGTTCCAGGATTTTGACCCAGCGACAGTGAAGGAACGACGATATATTTGCAAGTCAGGATGGTGAGTGACTTGGAGGGGAACCTCCAGGTGCTGGTGTTCCCATCTACCTGCTGCCCTTGTCCTTCTGGATGGTAGTGGTCATGGGTTTGGAAGGTACTGTCGAAGGAGCCTTGGTGAATTCCTGCAGTGCATCTTGTAGATGGTACACTCTGCTGCTACTGTGCGTCGGTGGTGGAAGGAGTGAATCTTTGTGGATGTGGTGCCAACCAAGCGGCTGCTTTGTCCTGGACGGTGTCAAGCTTCCTGATCCAGGCAAGTGGGGAGTATCCATCACACTCCTGACTTGTGCTTTGTAGATGTTGGACAAGCTCTGGGGAGTCAGGAGGTGAGTTACTCACCGTACGATTCCTCTGACCTGCTCTTGTAGCCACAGTATTTATATGGCTAGTCCAGTTCAGTTTCTGGTCAATGGTAACCCTCAGAATGTTGATAGTGGGGGATTCAGTGATGGTAATGCCATCAAGGGGTGATGGTTAGATTCTCTCTTGTTGCCTGGCATTTGTGTGGTGTGAATGTTACTTGTCACATGTCAGCCCAAGCTAGGATATTATCCAGGTCTTGCTGCATTTGGACATGGACTGCTTCAGTATCTGAGGAGTCGCGAATGGTGCTGAACATTGTGCAATCATCAGCGAACATCCTCACTTCTGACCTTATGACGGAAGGAAGGTGCTGGTGATGCCGGTGGTTGTGGCAGTGCCACCACTGCTGGAGTTCAGAAAAAGAAATCGAAGTGCGACATCACAGGAAAGTCATAATTGGCTGGTCACTTTTCCTGCTTAGCGATTAAACCGAACAACTGGAAGATTAAAAGTGATAAGTATATTCCCTATCAATAATAAGGTACAAGTGAGTTATTGGTGAGTATTATATTATCTTTTATTTTTTAAGTAAGGTTTATTATATCTAGTAAAGTATGTTAAGTATGAGTAGGATTTATCAGTTCTAGTAAGATGTATTAATAGTGGTAATATGTTTTAGTATCAGTAAGTATTTTATTTTAGCCATAGCAAGAGTAACTAATAAATAAAGGAATTTCAGGGCTGCTCAAACCTTGAGTGTGCACATCCTGTGCTTTGTGGGAACTCTCACACTCTATTTATCCCCTTAAATATTAGCCATTGCCTATCAACTGTCATACCCTTTAATGACGTTCCCCAATCTATCTTAGCCAACTAACGCCTCATACCTTTGTAGTTTCCTTTGTTTAGATTTAGTACCCTAGTTTCAGATTGGACTACTTCACTTTCCAACCTAAGGAAGAATTCTATCATGTTATGGTCACTGTTCACTAAAGTACCCCGCACAACAAGATTATTAATTAATCCTTCTGATTACACAAAACCAAATCTAGGCTAGCATATTTCCTAACCGGTTCCACGACATACTGGTCTAAAAATACAACTTGTGCACTCTCCAGGAATTCATCTGCCATAGTATTATTGCTAATTTGGTTTTCCCAGTCTATATGTAGATTAACGTCACCCATGATTACTGTAGCACTCTTCTTACATGCATCTCTGATTCCTGTTTAATGCCATCCCTACCTTATCACTGCTGTTTGGAGGCCAATGGACAGCTCCCACTAATGTTTCCCACCGCTTGTTGCTTCTTAGCTCCACCCAGACTGATTCTACATCTAGATCTTCTGAGCAGATATCCTGTCTCACTATTCCACTGATTTCATCCTTAAATAACAATGCCACACCACTTCCTTTTCCTTTTTTCCTGTCCTACCTAAATATCGAGTACCCTTGGATAGTCAGTTCCCAGCCTTGGTCACCCTGCAACCATGTCTCCGTAGCTGCAATCATATCGTACCCATTTACATCTATTTGTGCTGTTAATTCATCTACCGTGTTGCAAATGCTTTGTGCATTCAGATACAGTGCCTTTAGACATTTTGCACATTTTTTTGCACTATGGCCCTATTTGCTGCTCGCCCCTGTTTCCTCTGCCTTCCACTTTGACTTTCTACTTTTCTTTCATTTCTATCTTTGTTTCCCTCTCTTGTGTCTCCCAACTTGGGTTCCCAGCCCCTGCCACTCCAGTTTAAACCCTCCCCCACAGTACTAGCGAATACCCCTGTGACAATATTGGTCCCAGTCCTGCTGGGGTGCAACCCGTCTGGATTGTACAGGCCCCATCTTCCCCAGAATCAGTCCCAATGCCTCAGGAATCTAAATCCCTCCCTCCTTCACCATCTCTCCAGCCACATGTCTGTCCTGTCTATTCTCCTGTTCCTGATCTTACTAGCACATGGCACTGGGAGTAGTTCTGAGATTATTACCTTTGAAGTCCCACTTTTTAATTTATTTCCTAGCTCCCTATATTCTGCTTTCAGGACCTCCTCATCCCTCTTTTTTACTTATTGCATTGGTACCAATATGGACCACAACCTCTGGCTGCTCCCCCTCCCCTTTCAGAATGTCCTACAGTCGCTCAGCGACATCCTTGACCCTGGCACCAGGGAGGCAACATGCCATCCTGGTGCCACAGAAAAATCTATCTGCTCTGTCCCCCTTATGATAGATTCCCCTATCACTATTGCTCTCCCACTCGTTTTTCTTCCCCCTCTGTGCAGCTGAGCCACTCGTGGTGCCACGGACTTGGCTCTCACTGCATTCCCATGAGAAATCATCTCCCCCAGCAGCTTCCAAAACAGAAAACCTGTTCGACAGGGAGATGGTCTCCTGCACTACCTGCCTAGTGCCTTTACACTGTCGGGTGGTCACACATTCCCTTTCTACCTGTGCACACTTTACCTGCATTGTGACCACCTCACTGTATGCATTATCCACAAATATCTCAGCCCTGAGAAGTCTTTTTACTTTTCTTTCATTTCAGGCACTGTATCTGAATACAGAAAACATTTGCAACAAGGTTAATTAATTAACAGCACAAATATATGTAAACGAGTACGATATAATTGCGACTATGGAGACTCCTGCACTACCTGCCTAGGGCACTCACTCTGCCTGGCAGTCACACATTCCCTTTCTACCTGTGCACTCTTTACCTGCGTTGTGCCCACCTCACTGTAGGTGCTATCCATGAAGATCTCAGCCCTGATGATGCTCCACAGTGACTCCAGCCAGGGATGGCTTAAGAGGCCAACACAGAAAAACAAAAATTGCTTTCAATGCAAACAGATTTATTCCAGAAGGCCTTACTATCAGTCTGGTGCGGGACTGACACCTGCTCTATTTCCAACGTCAGAGAGCAGACAGACAAATGTTCTGTTTGGGTTTCTTTATCTGAACATGGAGCATGTCTCCAACTGAAATGACAAAGTATATCTGCACTGCTCTCTGATATAACAGTATGTACCATAGTGTTTCACAAGGGATCAAGATCAGTCAGCAGAAAGTAGGGGAAAAGTCATGAGAATTGAAAACAGCAACAGTCAAAGAGGGAGGTTATGAGAAGGGAAGGACAGACCATCCGTGGGTAATTAGAAAGGATAAAGTTAGTATCAAACTTAAAGAAGAAACACATAACTGTGCAAAGACAGGTGGAAAGTCAAAAGGT
This sequence comes from Cetorhinus maximus, assembly GCF_964194155.1. Classification (NCBI taxonomy): domain Eukaryota; kingdom Metazoa; phylum Chordata; class Chondrichthyes; order Lamniformes; family Cetorhinidae; genus Cetorhinus; species Cetorhinus maximus. The sequence continues at coordinate 247,824,102 of NC_135879.1, forward strand.
TGGGCAGAATATAAGGAACAGCAAAGGATGACTAAAAGATTAATAAGGAGGGAAAAATTAGAGTATGAGAGAAAGCTAACCAGAAATATAAAAAAACGGATGAAAAGAGTTTCTATAAATATTTGAAAAAGAAGCAAGTTAACAAAGTGAACATTGGTCCGATAGAAAGTGAGTCTGTAGAATTGATAATGGAAAATAAGGAAATGGTAGATGAAATGCTAGTTGCAGGGAGTGGAGTCAGAGGGCAGAGTTCCAGAGAGGTGAATATAAAAACCTTACCTCGAGGATTCGCGGCCTAGTTCCAGAGAGGTGAGTATAAAAACCTTACCTCGGGGATTCGCGGCCTAGTTCCAGAGCGGTGAGTATAAAAACCTTACCTCGGGGATTCGTGGACCTCGGGTCTTTAAAAAAAATTAAAAGTGGCATCACGGTAAATCTGTGACCTGATTGGCTGGTAGAGAATTTACACTGAATTTGAAACTAAAATATTGTTAAACTGATTAAACCAAATGAATTAATCACTTAATTACTAAGTAAGAGGGTATCTAGACCAGAATCAGGGGATTACTGTTCTTAGAATTTAGCATTTACGGTAGAAATCTAGCCCTAGGGAACGTATAGTTAATAAGGAGTCAATAAGCTGTTATTAGATTAAATTAATTTATTAAATAGTTCTAGAAATGGCAGTTGCTGGGGTGAAGTGCTTCACCTGTGGGATGTGGGAAATCTGTGATGCTTCAAGTATCCCGGACAACTACATCTGCAGGAAGTGTACCCAATTGCAGCTCCTCACAGACCCGCATGGATCGGTTGGAGCAGCAGTTGGATGCACTTAGGAGCATTCAGGTGGCGGAAAGCATCATTGACAGGAGTTTTACAGACGGGGTCACACCCAAGGTACAGACAGATAGATGGGTGACCGCTAGAAGGGGCAGGCAGCCAGTGCAGAAACCCCCTGTGGCTGTCCCCCTCTCTAACAGATATACCATTTTGGATACTGTTGGGGGGGGGGGTGGCCTATCAGGGGAAAACAACAGCAGTAGCCAGAGCAGTGGCACCACGGCTGGCTCTGTTGTTCAGCAGGGGGTGGTCAAAGCACAGAAGAGCAATTGTCATAGGGAACTCTATGGTCAGGGGCTCAGATAGGCACTTCTGTGATCATGGAAGAGACACCAGGATGGTATGTTGCCTCCATGGTGCCAGGGTCCAGGATGTCTCTGATCGGGTAGGGGACATTCTGAAGGGGGAGGGAGAACAGCCAGAGGTCGTGGTACACATTGGTACTAACGACATAGGCAGGAAGAGTGACGAGGTCCTGCAGCGGGAGTTCAAGGAGTTAGGCAGAAAGTTAAAAAACAGGACCTCAGGGGTTGTAATCTCAGGATTACTCCCAGTGTCACATGCCAGTGAGGCTAGAAATAGGAAGATAATGCAGCTAAACACGTGGCTGAACAGATGGTGTAGGAGAGAGGGTTTCCGATATCTGGATCATTGGGATCTCTTCCGGGGCACGTGGGACCTGTATAAGAAGGACAGGTTGCATCTAAACTGGATGGGCACCAATATCCTGGCTGCGAGGTTTGCTAGTGTCACTCGGGAGGGTTTAAACTAGTGTGGCAGGGGGGAGGGAACCAGAGCAATAGGTCAGCAGGTGAAATAAGTGACTGGGAACCAGTGAATATGGCCAGTAGGACTAAGAGGAAGAGCAGGCAGGGAGAAATTACTGAACACAGTGGGACTGGGGGTCTGAAATGCATTAGTTTCAATGCGAGAAGTATAACAGGCAAGGCAGATGAGCTTAGAGCTTGGATTAGTACTTGGGACTATGATGTTATTGCTATTACAGAGACTTGGTTGAAGAATGGACAGAACTGGCAGATAAACGTTCCAGGATTTAGATGTTTCAGGCAGGATAGAGAGGGATGTAGAAGAGGTGGGGGAGTTGCCCTGCTGGTTAAGGAGAATATCACAGCTGTACAACAGGAGGACACCTCGGAGGACTCATGCAGCGAGGCAATATGGGTAGAGCTCCAGAATAGGAAGGGTGCAGTCACAATGTTGGGGGTTTACTATAGGCCTCCCAATTGCTGGCGGGAGATTGAGGAACAGTTATGTAGGCAGATTTTGGAAAGATGTAAAACAATAGGGTTGTTGTGGTGGGTGATTTTAACTTTCCCAATATTGACTGGGAATCACTTAGTGCTAGGGGTTTGGATGGTGCAGAATTTGTAAGGTGCATCCAGGAGGGCTTCCTGTAGATAGTCCAACTAGGGAAGGGGCAATACTGGACCTGGTATTAGGGAATGAACCCAGCCAGGTGGTCGAAGTTTCAGTAGGGGAGCATTTCGAGAAAAGTGACCATAATTCAGTAAGTTTCAAGGTACTGGTGGATAAGGAAAACAGGAGTCCTCGGGTTAAGGTGCTTAATTGAGGGAAGGCTAATTATAACAATATTAGGCAGGAACTGAGGAATCTAGACTGGAGGCGGATGTTTGAGGGCAAATCAACAACTGACTGTGGGGGGCTTTCAAAGGTCAGTTGATAAGAATTCAGGACCGGCATGTTCCTGCTAGGATGAGGGATAAGTATGGCAGGTTTCAGGAACCTTGGATAATGAAGGATATTGTGAGATTAGTCAAAAAGAAAAGGGAAGCATTTGTAAGGGCTAGAAGGCTGGGAACAGATGAAGCCTGTGGAGAATATAAAGAAAGTAGGAAGAAACTTAAGCAAGGAGTCAGGAGGGCTAAAAGGGGTCATGAAAAGTCACTGGCAACCAGGATTAAGGAAAATCCCAAGGCCTTTTATACATATGTAAAAAGCAAGAGGGTAGCCAGGGAAAGGGTAGGCCCACTCAGGGACAGAGGTGGGAATCTGTGTGTGGAGCCAGAAGAAATGGGAGAGATACTAAATGAATACTTCTCATCAGTATTCACCAAAGAGAAGGACTTAGCGGTCGATTTGTCTAGGGAAGAGTGTGTAGATAGCCTGGATCATGTTGAGATCAAAAAAGAGGAGGTGTTAGACGTCTTGAAGAATATTAAGGTGGATAAGTCCCCAGGGCCAGATGGGATCTACCCCAGAGTACTGAGGGAGGCAGGGGAGGAGATTGCTGGGGCCTTGACAGAAATCTTTGTATCCTCACTGGCTGCGGGTGAGGTCCCAGAGGACTGGAGAATAGCCAATGTTGTTCCATTGTTTAAGAAGGGTAGCAGGGATAATCCAGGAAATTACAGGCCGGTGAGCCTTACGTCAGTGGTAGGGAAATTATTGGAGAAGATTCTTCGTGACAGGATTTACTATCATTTGGAAGCAAATGGGCATATTAGTGGGAGGCAGCATGGTTTTGTGAAGGGGAGGTCGTGTCTCACTAACTTCATCGAGTTTTTCGAGGAAGTGACAAAGATGATTGACAATGGAAGGGCAGTGGATGTTATCTATGTGGATTTCAGTAAGGCCTTTGACAAGGTCCCTCATGGCAGACTGGTACAGAAGGTAAAGTCGCACGGGATCAGAGGTGAGCTGGCAAGATGGATACAGAATTGGCTTGGTCATAGAAGACAGAGGGTAGCAGTGGATGGTGCTTTTCTGAATGGAGAGCTGTGACTAATGGAGTTCCGCAGGGATCAGTGCTGGGACCTTTGCTGTTTGTAGTATACATAAATGATTTGGAGGAAAATGTAACTGGGCTAATTAGTAAGTTTGCAGATGACACTAAGGTTGGAGGAGTTGCAAATAGTGAAAAGAATTGTCAAAGGATACAACGGGATATAAATCGGTTGGAGACTAGGGCAGAGAAATGGCAGATAGAGTTTAATCCGGACAAATGCGAGATAATGCATTTTGGAAGGTCTAATACAGGCAGGAATTACACAGTAAATGGCAGAACCCTTAAGTGCATCGACGGGCAGAGGGATCTGGGTGTACAGGTCCACAGGTCACTGAAAGTGGCAACGCAGGTGGATAAGGTAGTCAGGAAGGCATATGGCATGCTTGCCTTCATTGGCAGGGGTATTGAGTATAAAAGCTGGGAAGTCATGCTGCAGCTGTAGAGAACTTTGGTTAGGCCACACTTGGAATATTGCGTGCAATTCTGGTCACCACATTACCAGAAGGATATGGAGGCATTGGAGAGGGTGCATAGGAGGTTTACCAGGATGCTGCCTGAGCTGGAGGTTATTAGCTATGAGGAGAGGTTGGATAAACTCGGATTGTTCTCACTAGAGCGACGGAGATTGAGGGGCAACTTGATAGAAGTTACAAAATTATGAGTGGCATGGACAGAGTAGATAGTCAGAAGCTTTTTCCCAGGATGGAAGAGTCAATTACTAGGGGACATAGATTTAAGGTGAGAGGAGAAAACTATAGAGGAGATGTGCGGGGCAAGTTTTTTACACAGAGGGTAGTGAGTGTCTGGAATTCACTGCCAGAGGAGGTGGTGGAAGCAGGTAGGACAGTGGTGTTTAAGAGGCAGCTTGACAAATACATGAATAGGATGGGAATAGAGGGATACGGACCCCGGAAGTGCAAAATGTTTTAGTTGACGGGCAATATGATCAGCACAGACTTGGAGGGCTGAAGGGCCTGTTCCTGTGCTGTACTTTTCTTTGTTCTTTGAATTGAACAGGTATTTTGCAGCAGTTTTCACTATAGCGGATACAAGTAACATCCCCGAGGTACCTATAAACCAGGAAATGGAAGGGAGGGAGGAACTCAGGAAAATTGCAATCACCAGAGAAGTCGTACTGAGTAAATTGTTGGAACGGCAGGCTGACAAGTGCTTGGGTCTTGATGGACTTTATTCTTGCACCTTAAAAGAAGTGGCTGGTGAGATAGTTGATGCATTGGGTTTTAATTTTCCAAAACTCCCTAGATTCAGGAAAGGTTCTGAAAAGTGGAGGAAGGGATAATTGGGAGGATTGGATAAAAAAGGGAGGAAGGGATAGATCAGGAAATTACAGGCCAGTCAGTCTAACCTCGGTGGTGGGGAAGTTAATAGAAAGAATTCAGAGCGACAGAATATATCGGCACTTGGAGAGACATGGATTAATCAGGAATGGTCAGCATGGATTTGTTAAGGGAAGGTCATGTTTGACAAATTTGATCGAATTTTTTGAGGAGGTAACCAGGAATGTTGATGAGGGTAATGCATTTGATGTGGTTTACATGGACTTTAGCAAGGCTTTTGATAAGGCCCTCATGGCAGACTGGTCAAGAAAGTAAGAGCCCATGGGATCCAAGGCAAAGTGGCATGTTGGATCTAAAATTGGCTGAGAGGCAGGAAGCAGAGGGTGATGGTAGAGGGATGTTTCTGTGACTGGAAGTCTGTTTCTAGTGGGGTTCTGCAGGGCTCTGTGCTGGGGCCCTTGCCGTTAGTGATATAAATAAATGATTTGAACTTAAATGTAGGGGGTACGATCAAGCAGTTTGCGGATGACATGAAAATTGGTAGAGTGGTAAATAGTGAGGTGGATAGCTATAAACTGCAGGAGGATATCAATGGGCTGGTCAGGTGGGCAGAGCAGTGGCAAATGGAATTTGACCCGGGAAAGTGTGAGGTAATGCACTTGGGGAGGGCTAACAAGGCAAGGGATTACACTATGAATGTTAGGACCCTGGAAAGTACTGAAGATCAGAGAGACCTTGGTGTGCATATCCATAGATCCCTGAAGGTAGCAGGGCAGGTAGATAAAGTGCTAAGGCGGCATATGGGATACTTGCCTTTATTAACCAATGCATAGAATACAAGAGCAGGGAGGTTATGCTGGCACTGTATAAAACACTGGTTAGGCCACAACTGGAGTATTATGTGCAGTTCTGGTCACCACATTATAGGAAGGATGTGATTGCACTGGAGAAAGTACGGAGGAGATTTACCAGGATGCTGCCTGGGCTGGATTGTCTGAGCTATGAGGAAAGGTTGGATAGGCTGGGGTTGTTTTCCTTGGAGCAGCGAAGGTTGAGAGGGGACCTGATAGAGGTGTATAAGATTATGAGGGGCATAGATAGGGTGGATAGGAAGGCACTTTTTCCATTAGTAGAGGGGTCAATAACCAGGGGGCATTGATTTAAGGTAAAAGGTAGAAGGCTAAGAGGGGAGTTAAGGAGAAATATTTTCACCCAGAGGGCGGTGAGAGTCTGGAACTCAGTGCCTGAAAGGATAGTTGAGTCAGAAACTCTTGTAACATTTAAGAAGTGTTTCGATATTCACTTGCATTGCCATAGCCTCCATGGCTATGGGCCAAGCGCTGGAAAATGGGATCAGTGTAGTCAGATCTTTGTTGACCGGTGGGGACACGATGGGCCGAATGGCCTCCTTCTGTGCTGTAGGCGTCTATGAGTCTATGAGATTGGAAAATAGCAAATGTAACTCCATTATTCAAAAAGGAAGGGAGACAGAAAGCAGGAAACTACAGGCCAGTTAGCTTAACATCTGTCACAGGGAAAATGTTAGAAGCTATTTTTAAAGAAGCTATAGCAAGGCACTTAGATAGTTTCAAGGTCATCACGCAGGGTCAACATGGTTTTGTAAAAGGGAACTCATGTTTAACCACTTATTGGAGTTCTTTGAGGGAGTAACCTGTGCTGTGGACAAAGGGGAACTGGTGGATGTACTGTACTTAGATTTCCAGAAGGCATTTGATAAAGTGCCACATCAGAGGTTATTGTGTAAAATAAAAGCTCATGGTGTAGGCGGTAACATATTGGCATGGATAGAAGATTGGCTCGCTAACAGGAAGCAGAGAGTATGCTTAATGGGTCTTTTTCAGGTTGGCAGGATGTAACGAGTGGTGTGTCACACAGATCAGTGCTGGGGCCTCAACTGTTTACACTTTATATAAATAACTTGGATGAAGGGATGGGTGGGATGGTTGCCAAATTTGCTGATGACACAAAGATAGATAGGAAAGTAAATTGTGAAGAGGACATAAGGAGGCTACAAAAAGATATAGATAGGCTGAATGAGTAGGCAAAGATCTGGCAAATGGAGTATAATGTGGGAAAATGTGAAATTGTCCATTTTGGCAGGGAGAATAAAAGAGAAGCTTATTATCAAAATAGTGAGAGATTGCAGAGCTCTGAAATGCAGATGGATCTGGGTATCTTAATGCATGAATCACAAAAGGCTAGTATGCAGGTATAGCAAGTAATTCGGAAAGTTAATCGAATGCTATCATTTATTGTGAGGGGAATAAATACAAAAGTAGGGAGGTTATGCTTCAGTTGTACAGGGCACTAGTGAGACCACATCTGGGGTACTATGTACAGTATTGGTCTCCTTATTTAAGGAAGGATGTCAATGTATTGGAAGCAGTTCAGAGAAGGTTTACCAGACTAATACCCGGAATGGGTGGGTTGTCTTATGAGGAAAGGTTGGACAGACTAGGCTTGTATCCACTGGAGTTTAGAAGAGTAAAAGGTGACTTGTTTGAAACATATAAGATCCTGAGGGGTCTTGACAGGGTGGATGTAGAGAGGATGTTTCCTCTTGTGGGAGAATCTGGAGCTTGGGGTCACTGTTTAAAAATAATTAAACATTTAAAACAGAGATGAGGTGAAAATTTTTCCTTGAGGGTCGTGAGTCTTTGGAATTTTCTTCCTGGAAAGGTGGTGGAAGCAGAGTCTTTGAATATTTTTAAGGCAGAGGTGGATAGATTCTTGGTAAGCAAGGGGGGGTGATAGGTTATTGGGGGTAGGTGGGATGCAGATTTGAGGTTACTATCAGATCAGCCATGCCTATTAAATGGCGGAGCAGGCTCAAGGGGGCGAATGGCCTTCTCCTGCTCCTAATTTGTATGTTCGTATGTTTACAGTTGGGTGAGGGGGCAGCCGGACAGGGGTCTCAGGAGAATGTTCCAGAGTGAGGGGTGTGAGAGCTGAATGTTCCACCAGTGATGGAGTGAGAGGGGGAGAATTACAGAGTTAGAGGCTCTGCTTCCTTCAAAGGGGACCCAGACATCCCTTCCATAGAAGCATGGAAATTTACAGAGTGGAAGGAGGCCATTCAGCCCATCATGTCTATACTAGCTTGTTGAAAGACCTGTCCAATTTGCCTTACCTCCTTGCTCTTTCCCCATAGCCTCACATATTTTTCCTTTTCAAGTATTTATGAAATGTTTTCATCACCCTTAACTCGTTGTGTAACAAAGTTTCCTCATTTCCCCTCTTAAGTTTTTGTGCCTGTTTCTTTGTAGATTGGTATCTTGGTACATTGCGCATTGCTGATGTGTTCTGTCAATGCATCACTCCACCTGCAAGCAGGAACCCGCTTGAACTCCAGCCCCTTCCCTCGGACCTCACCCTCACCCCCTCCAAGCTCCCAGTGAGCAACTGATCCAGGCAAATGGCTCAGAGTTACAATACGGTGAGAGGGATGCGAGGATTGTCCTGTCCTGCCCTCAATATCTGGCTTCGCATCAAAAGATGGCAACTCTGACAATGCAACATCTCCCTCAGTAATGTACATGAAATCAGAAAGCTACCTCTGTGTATTCTGTGTCTGCACTGTCGGAGTTTAAAGTGTAGCAGCAGCAGAATGCATTGCTTGGTCCCGGTCCCAACTTGTTCATACCTATATACTGTTTGTGGTTTCTATGTTTCACTTCCTCCTCCTACTTCCTGGGTAAGGCTGGAGCGGTTACCGAATTCATGCTCGGATGAGTCACAGAATTGACAGATTTAAAAACAAGCCGGGAGCCCAGACCTGGGACAGAGGGAGATTGACAGTGCAAAGTACAGAGTCAGAAAGGCAGGGAAAACTGTGTTAATAAAGGGAGAGAACTTTGAGGTGGAGAGTAAAAGGGTTGTGATCATTCACAATGTTTGCCAGCAATGTGTGTTTGGTATTTCTGATCTGGTGCCAGGTTTTAAATCTTTCAGCAGCAGCGAATGAAGAGACTCCAGCTGACGATGTGATAACTCTCAGGAGTGGAACATTGTTAACTGGCCCCAGTAACAGACCCGCCGATCATTCACCAGTAGCTGATTGGGAAACTGAGATTAAAGGAGCTGTTTCAAGTGGACAAGGAACTGCTTCAGGTGAGGAAGAACACTGATGGTTTTAGACTCAGTAATTCTGTTCTATAAGTAATAAGAAGCTGTGCAGATCGGCACTGTTCCAGGGTAAAGCATGGGTGAATTTTAGGAATCTGTGTATTTTATAAGAGATACAAGACAGGGACCTCCTCCACGGTCCGTCCCTGACAGACACTCAGAAAGGATGGGGAATCAGTGTAGCCCCGGGGAACAGGCTGTTAACGTTTAACAAGGAAAGTTAACTCTGTTTCTCTCCGACACCTGAGATGCTGAATTTCTTCCAGCAGTTTTGTTCTTACTTCAGATTCCCGGGATCTGCAGCATTTTGTTTTTTGTAATATTGAAGAATTTAGATTCCCGGAGCATAACAGCACAGGAGGCCATTCTGCCCATCGTGCTTGTCCTAGAATTTGAGGAAGGGCCATTCAATTTGTTACACTGGCCTCTTGTTCCCCCCACAGCTCGGAAAATGTCTCAAGTATTTATCCAATTTCCTTTTGAACAAAGAGACAGGAGGAGACCCCCTGTCCCCCTCCGGGAGGCGATGGAGACCCCCTGTCCCCCTCAGGGAGGAGACGGAGACCCCCTGTCCCCCTCAGGGAGGAGACGGAGACCCCGTGGCCCCCTCAGGGGGGCGATGGAGACCCCGTGGCCCCCTCGGGGGGCGATGGAGACCCCGTGTCCCCCTCAGGGAGGAGATGGAGACCCCGTGTCCCCCTCGGGGGGCGATGGAGACCCCGTGACCCCCTCAGGGAGGAGACGGAGACCCCGTGTCCCGCCTTAAGGCTGCTCTGCTATTCAGTGAGATGGTGTCTGATTTATGGGTCACTCCATATCAGCATTTGAATGTTAATATAGAAAATGACTATCTTTTCAGGCAGTGCATTTCACTCGATCTTAACCGACTGTTTACAAACATTCTTCCCCTCTCACCTTTGGCTCTTCTGTCAGTTCCCTCTAGCCTGTGTCCTCTGGTGACTGACAGCCCGGCTGCTGGGAAGAGTTTCTCATTATTTGCACAATCAAAATCATTGGTGAATTGTTTTGAAAGTTTCCTTTTCTGTTTCGAGGGGAACTAGTAAACACTAATTTGGGAATGAGGGAAAATCCGTTGTTTCTATTGACTGACGGGATGTGGGTGTTGAACTGGGGTTAAAGGTCGTCCCTGTGAGAAGTTGGAAATGGGTAGTTGGTGTCACACAGTTTCAGGTCTGAACCACTTCTGTTCACTGTCTGTGCCAATGATTAAGACATGGGACTGGAGGGATTTGCAGACAGTATGAGGTATAGTCCATTCTATGGAAGGTCAATGGAAACTGCCAAGGGACCTTGAGGGGATTTGTGATCAGTAAAGTTCATCTCACCCTATCAGCATCACCTTCTTGTCCTTTCTCCCTCACGAGCTTATCCAGATTCCTCTGAAATACATTGATGTAATTCTCCTCAATACTCCACAGTCACATTCCAGCCACCTTCTGCCTAAAGCAATTTCCCTCAAACTCCTCCTTGGATTTATTGGTGACTCTCTGATAACCAGGTGGCTGTGGTGGGGAGTACACCCACTGGTGACCGAGGATCATCGAGTGACCCAGGCCAGTAGTGAATAGTGGCGAGAAGTGTTTTGCAGAGTGTGTATGGGGTGTTGGGGGGATGGAGGTCAGCAGCAAGGGGCAGGGGGCTGGCTCTCAGCGAGTCCTCCCCTTCCTGGTTCAGGGTCCCTCGATCAGGTGCTGAGGGAACCCCCCCTCCTCCTCCCCCCCAGGAGACCACAAGAAGCCTGCACCAGTTTCCTTGTCATGCTCCCCACATGGTGACAGGTTCACCTGCCACTTCAGAGCTGTAATGGCGGTGGGGAGGGAAGGCAGCCCATGGACTATCACACAACCAACTTAATCTTGGCGAAAGTGGGAAGGTGGCAGGGGAGGGCAGGAAATGCTCCCCCATGAGGCTTCTTAAACAATTGGAGTCCAAGGTGTGCCAGTAGGTTTCCAGTGGGAGTATGCCATAGCGTACTGTGGGCACCTAATAATCGCTGGCAGCAGACAGAGCAAGCAGTCAATCCATTTGGAACACAGGTTTGACGCCAGTCTTGCTATTGTTCAGCTCCATGCACCACCCTATGCCCTGTCTTCACCTTGCACAGCACAACATAATGTTACAAGGCATGAATGATCTTCCCCCTCACCTACCGGTGCCCAGTGAGTGATAGGGGTGCAGTGAATTGAGCAGTGGCTGAGGCGAGTGGTTAGTTAATCCCAGTTAGTGGGATATGGCATTTGGATCATTAACCTGCTTCCTGCACTGAATCCATGACCTTGGGACTAGCCTCCACCACTTTCTCTTGCCCCCATTGCCTTTTGACCACAACTTCTGGACGAACTCCTGCTCCTGTGCATAAAGAATAGCTCTCCTTTCGACCCCTTCCACCAAGATATCTATAGCATCTGAAAACTACGCTATCCAATGGTCAAACTATTGTTGATTCTTCCACAGAACAATATATAGAATGATCTCAGCAATTCCAGCAGGCACAATGCACCTCCCCTTTAAGAGCTGTGGGCTAGCTTTAAACAGCAGACACAATGCACCTCCCCTTTAGGAGCTGTGGACTAACAATGTTGGGCCCTGCTAGGGTGGACCTTGGGAAATTTGAGAGAACTTGTATTTTGGTGTCCTTTCTTTGAGTTTATGTGCTAGGGGTATTGGGGATATGGTCGTGTCGTGGTAAGGGCACTGGACTAGTAATCCAGAAGCCAGGCCAATCCACCTCCAGGAGGCCTTGCATTATTAGTTAAGGAGTCAGTTACAGCAGTAAGGAGAGATGATATCTTGGAGGGGGGCATCGAATGAAGCTTTGTGGGTAGAGTTTAGGAATAAAAAAGGGGCGGCCACATTGTTAGGTGTTTATTATGGACCCCCAGATAGTCAGTGGGAAATTGAGGAGCAAATATGTGCACAATTTGGGGAGGTGTGTAAAAACAATAACAATAGAGTAATTATATTAGGTGGTTTCAACTTTCGCAACACTAATTGGGATAGACATAGTGTTAATGGCTTGGATGGAGTGGATTTCTTGAAATGTGTACAGGAGAACTTCTTAGGCCAATATGTAGAGGGTCCAACAAGGGACGGCGCAGTGCTGGACTTAATTCTGGGGAATGAAGCCGGACAGGTGGCTGAGGTGGTGGTGGGGAAGCATTTTAGTGATAGCTACCACAACATGGTACAGTTTAAGTTTGTTATGGACAAAGAAATCGACAAGTTGCAAAAGAATGTTTTGGATTAGGGGAGAGCGGATTTTAGTAAAATAAAGCAGGATCTGGCCAAGGTAGACTGGGAACAGTTACTTGTGGGGAAATCTACAGAGGAGCAGTGGGGGGCATTCAAAAAGGAAATGGGGAGGGTAGAGGCTCAACATGTTCCCTCTAGGGTGATAGGAAGCAGTAACAAGCCCAGAGAACCATGGATGACCAGAGATATTCAGGATACGATGAGAAGGAAAAGAGAGGCTTTTAGCAGGTACAAGGGAAGCAAATCAGCAGAGGCGTTAGTGGAGTACAGAAAGTGCAGGGTGGAGATTAAGAAAGCAATTAGGAGAGCAAAGAGGGGATATGAGAAAGCTCTGGCTGGTAAAAGAAGGGAAAATCCCAAGACATTCTATAATTGTATCAATGGGAAGAGGATAACCAGGGAAAGAATAGGGACCAAGGGGGCAATCTATGGGTGGAGCCAGAGGACATCGCTAGAGTGTTGAACGAATACTTCACATCCGTCTTCACCCAAGAAAATGAAGATGAAGGTATGGAACTTGGGGAGAGAGACTGCGAGGTTCTTGAGCAAATTGATATAGGGAGTGACAAGGTATTGGAGGTGTTGGCAGGCTTAAAAGAGGACAAATCTCCAGGTCTGGATGATTTATGTCCCAGACTGCTGAGGAGGGCAAGGGAGGAGATCACAGGGGCTCTGACCCAAATCTTTAATTACTCTCTGGCCACGGGGGAGCTGCCAGAGGACTGGAGAACAGCTAATGTGGTTCCGCTATTTAAGAAGGGTTGTAGAGATAAGCCAGGGAACTACAGACCAGTGAGTCTCACGTCATTGGTAGGGAAACTATTGAAGAAAATTCTGAAGGAGAGAATCTATCTCCACTTGGAGAGGCAAGGTTTGATCAGGGATAGTCAGCATGGCTTTGTCAGAGGGAGGTCATGCCTAACAAATTTGATTGAATTTTTTGAGGAGGTGACCAGGTGTGTAGATGAGGGTAGTGCAGTTGATGTAGTTTATATGGATTTCAGCAAAGTCTTTGACAAGGTTCCACATGGGAGATTTATAAAGAAGGCAAATGCACATGGGATACAGGGTAATTTGATAAGGTGGATTCAAAATTGGCTTAGTTGTAGGAGACAGAGGGTGATGACAGAAGGATGCTTTAGTGACTGGAAGCCAGTGTCCAGTGGCGTACCACAGGGATCTGTACTCGGTCCCCTATTATTTGTCATTTATATAAACAACATAGATGACTATGTGGGAGGTAGGATTAGTAAGTTTGTTGATGACACAAAGATTAGCCGGGTGGTTAACAGTGAGGTTGAGTAAGACACAGGAAGATATAGACGGGATGGTCAAATGGGCAGATAGAATTTAACCCTGAAAAGTGTGAGGTGATACATTTTGGAAGGAGTAATTTGACAAGGAAGTATTCAATGAACGGCATGACGCTAGGAAGTTCTGAGGAACAAAGGGACCTTGGTGTGTGTGTCCATAGATCTCTGAAGGCGGAGGGGCATGTTAGTGGGGTGGTGAAAAAGGCATATGGGACACTTGCCTTTATCAATCGAGGCATAGATTACAAAAGTAGGGAGGTCATGTTGGAGTTGTATAGAACCTTGGTGAGGCCACAGCTGGAGTACTGTGTGCAGTTCTGGTCACCACATTATAGGAAGGATGTGATTGCACTGGAGGGGGTGCAGAGGAGATTCACCAGGATGTTGCCTGGGATGAAACATTTAAGTTATGAAGAGAGGTTAGATAGACTTGGGTTGTTTTCGTTGGAGCAGAGAAGACTGAGGGGCGACCTGATCGAGGTGTACAAGATTATGAGGGGCATGGACAGGGTGGATAGGGAGCAGCTGTTCCCCTTAGTTGAAGGGTCAGTTACGAGGGGACCCAAGTTCAAGGTGAGGGGCAGGAGGTTTAGGGGGGATGTGAGGAAAAACTTTTTTAGCCAGAGGGTGGTGACAGTCTGGAATGCGCTGCCTGGGAGGGTGGTGGAGGCGGGTTGCCTCACATCCTTTAAAAAGTACCTGGATGAGCACTTGGCATGTCATAACATTCAAGGCTATGGGCCAAGTGCTGGTAAATGGGATTAGGTAGGTAGGTCTGGTGTTTCTCATGTGTCAGTGCAGACTGGATGGGCTGAAGGGCCTCTTCTGCAAAGTGTGATTCTGTGATTCTCTGGGGGAAAAGGCAAAATACTGCAGATGTCGGAAATCTGAAATAAAAACAGAAAATGCTGGAAAAACTCAACAGGTCTGACAATACCTGTGGAGAGAGAAACAGAGTTAACATTTCGAGTCCGTATGACTCTTCTTCAGAGCTAAAGAGAAGTAGAAATGTGATGAAATTTATACTGTTTAAGGGGGGGATGGGGTAGGTGGAGCTGGATAGAAGGCCAGTGATAGGTGGGGACGAAGGCGGGGATTGACAGTGGTGCTATGGACACAAGACAGGGGGAGTGTTCATGGTCGTGGCAAGGGCTAAAGAAGGTGCTGATAGTGGCATAAAAGGTAAGAAAGCAGAGTGAACAACAGAGCAAGGGTAAGCACTCTGTGAAAAAATCACATGGAACAAGTAACAGATGGCCCTTTTGGGGATGGGGTGGGGGGAGGTGGCGCTGGTTGTGGAGAAAGAATGGTAAAACAGATAAAAAAAGGATAAAAAGGAGATAAAACAATGGATAAATGAATAAAAATGAAAATCAGCAGATAAAAAATTTTAAAAAGAGGGATTAAAAAGGGGGTGGGGATGGAGGAGAGAGTTCATGGTCTAAAATTGTTGAACTCAATATTCAGCCCGGAAGGCTGTAAAGTGCCTAGTCGGAAGATGAGGTGCTGTTCCTCCAGTTTGCGTTGGGCTTCACTGAAACATTGCAGCAGGCCAAGGACGGACATGTGGGCATGAGAGCAGGGTGATGTGTTAAAATGGCAAGCGACAGGGAGGTCTGGGTAATGCTTGCGGACAGACCGAAGGTGTTCTGCAAAGCGCTCACCCAGTCTGCATTTGGTCTCTCCAATGTAGCGGAAACCGCATTGGGAGCAACGAATGCAGTAGACTAAACTGAGGGAAGTGCAAGTGAAATGCTGCTTCACTTGAAAGGAGTGTTTGGGCCCTTGGACGGTGAGGAGGGAGGAGGTAAAGCGGCAGGTGTTGTACCTTCTGCAGTTGCATGGGAAGGTGCCGTGGGAGGGGGTTGAGGAGTAGGGGGTTATGGAGGAGTGGACCAGGGTGTCCCAGAGGTAACGGTCCCTATGGAATTCCACCAAGGGGGGGTGAAGGGAAGATGTGTTTGGTGGTGGTATCATGCTGGAGTTGGCGGAAATGGCGGAGGATGATCCTTTGAATGCGGAGGCTGGTGGGGTGATAAGTGAGGACAAGGTAGACCCTATCATGTTTCTGGGAGGGAGAGGAAGGTGTGAGGGAGGATGCGCGGGAGATGGGCCGGACACGGTTGAGGCCCCTGTCCACCACCGGGGGTGGGAAACCTCGGTTAAGGAAGAAGGAAGACATGTCAGAGGAACTGTTTTTGAAAGTGGCATCATCAGAACAGATGCGACGGAGGCGAAGGAACTGAGAGAATGGGATGGAGTCCTTACAGGAAGCGGGGTGTGAGGAGCTGTAGTCAAGGTAGCTGTGGGAGTCGGTAGGCTTGTAATGGATATTGGTGGACAGTCTATCACCAGAAATTGAGACAGAGAGGTCAAGGAAGGGAAGGGAAGTGTCAGTGATGGACCATGTTAAGGTGATAGAGGGATGGAAATTAGAAGCAAAATTGATAAATTTTTCCAGATCCAGACGAGAGCATGAAGCAGCACCGAAGTAATCATTGATGTACCGGAGAAAGAGTTGTGGGAGGGGGCCGGAGTAGGACTGGAACGAGGAATGTTCCACATACCCCATAAAGAGACAGGCATAGCTGGGGCCCATGCGGATACCCATGGCCACACCTTTTTGGAGGAAGTGAGACGAGTTTAAGGAGAAATTGTTCAGTGTGAGAACAAGTTCAGCCAGACGGAGGAGAGTGGTGGTGGATGGGGATTGTTTGGGCCTCTGTTCGAGGAAGAAGCTGAGGGCCCTCAGACCATCCTGGTGGGAGATGGAGGTGTAGAGGGATTGGACGTCCATGGTGAAGAGGAGGCAATTGGGGCCAGGGAACTGGAAATTGTTGATATGATGCGCGGCATCAGAGGAATTGTGGATGTTGGTGGGAAGAGACTGGACAAGGGTAGAGAGAATGGAGTCAAGATGGGAAGAAATGGGAAGATGGGAAGAAAACTGGAGGAACAGCACCTCATCTTCCGACTAGGCACTTTACAGCCTTCCGGACTGAATATTGAGTTCAACAATTTTAGATCATGAACTCTCTCCTCCATCCCTACCCTCTTTCTGATCCCCCCCCTTTTTTTTCCAATAATTTATATAGATTTTTCTTTTCCCACCTATTTCCATTATTTTTAAATGTATTTCCATCCATTGTTTTATCTCTACCTTTTAGCCTATTTCGATCCCTTCCCCCCACCCCACCCCCACTAGGGCTATCTGTACCTTGCTTGTCCTGCGTTCTACCCTTAATTAGCACATTCCTTAGATAATATCACCACCTTCAACACCTCTTTGTCCTTTTGGTTATCTCCACCTATTACTGGCCCTCTATCCAGCTCTACCTGTCCCCACCCCCTCCCCCCCACCACCCCCACCACCTTAAATCAGCTTATATTTCACCCCTTTTCTATTTTTACTTAGTTCTGTTGAAGGGTCATTCAGACTCGAAACGTTAACTGTGTTCCTCTCTGCAGATGCTGCCAGACCTGCTGAGTTTTTCCAGGTATTTTTATTTTTGTTTTGGATTTCAAGCGTCCGCAGTTTTTTGCTTTTATCTTAGGGGAAGAAATGAGCTCTGTGGGGCAGGAACAGGCTGACACGCTCAGTCTACTGGGACAGTCCTGTCTGTGGATTTTGGGAAGGAGGTAGAAGCATGCTGTGGTAAAGTGGAGTGCTCTGTACCTTTAAGAGAAGTAGTTGACTGACCACATGACTGTATCAACCAATCGCTATACAGCAGGGGCTACTTGGGTAACTGTAAGTCTTGAGCTGGAAGTGATTGAAGAAGCACATAATGTTAGTGTTCTGTTCTTAATTCCAATAGACCACTAGTGTTTGTTCAGTTAATCGGTCTCTGCCTGTAATGTTTCAAACGCCAACTAATGTGTGAATATCAATGGTGCAGCTAGTGCTTGCCAGACAAAGTGAACTGGATAACTCAAAACATAAAACTGGCTGTCTGGGGTTGGGCGACTATCAGGTTGGAAGCTGTGGGAGGAAGATCTCCAGAGGAGATGAGGTCAGTGACAGTCCTGGAAACAATGGCTTGATGTTCAGTGGTGAGGTCGTAGTCCAGGGAGAGGTAGGAGGAAGTGTCTGTGAGTTGACGCTCAGCCTCCGCGAGGTAGAGGTCAGTGCGCCAGACAACAACAGCACCACCCTTGTCAGCGGGTTTGATGTCAATGTCAGGGTTGGACCTGAGAGAATGGAGTGCAGTAAGTTCAGAGAGAGACAGGTTAGAATGGGTGAGAGGAGCAGAGAAATTGAGACAACTGATGTCACACCGACAGTTCTCAATGAAAAGATCAAGAGCAGGTAGAGGCCACAGGGAGGGGTCCAGGTGGAGGGAGAATATTGGAGGTGGGTGAAAGGATCCATTAAATAAATCCTTGGTTCTTTGTCAATCTTTCCTTTGCCCCCCACCTATCACTGGCCTTCTCTCCAGCTTCACCTGCTCCACCCCCTTAAACAGTATAAATCTCATCCCATTTCCACTTCTCTTTCGCTCTGTAGAAGGGTCATGCAGACTCGGAACGTTAACTGTGTTTTTCTCTCTCCACAGATGCTGTCAGACCTGCTGAGTTTTTCCAGCATTTTCTGTTTTTTATTTCAATGCTCTGGGGACATGGGTTCAAACCTCACTACGGTAGCTGGTGAAATTTAAACTCAATTTTAAAAATCTGGAGTTGAAAGCCAGTGTCAGTAATTCAATCAATTGTTGTAAAAATCCATCTGGTTCACTAATGTCCTTTAGGGAAGGAAATCTGCTGTCCTTACCTGGTCTGGCCTACATGTGACTCCAGACCCACAGCCATGTGGTTGACTCTTAACTGCCCCCTGAAATGGCTGAGCGAACTGCTCAGTTCAAGGGCAATTAGGGATGGGTGACAAATGTTGGCCTTGCCAGTGATGTCTTGCATCCCATGAAGGAATAGTTTTAAAAAAGCTAAAAGAAACGCCACTTTAAACGTCTTAACCCTCTCGCCTTCATTTAGTTATGAAGTCAGCCCATGTTTGCTGGGGAAATTTCACCTATAGCTCACAGCAAACAGTGATTCACTCCCAACTGCTACACTCTGTTCTTTCAGTTATTTTAAAGATTGATTGGTCTATTTGGATGCCTTCCTGAGCTCAGCAGCCTTCGTAACTTGGGTCTAGCTGATTATCTCCATTTACCTTGCAGCACTCCTCCGGGTTAGGAGATAGCCAGCCCACTCTTTGCTGCACACATGGTGCTCACGCTCAGCTTGCACAAAGCCTGCTCCTGTCCAGCTGACTCCTCATGCTTCACCTCACACTTATCGGTAACAACAACAATAACTTGGCTTTTTATCGTACCTCTGATGGATTAAAATATCTCGAGATGTTTCGCAGGAGGTGCTGACAGGTAGAGTTTGACATTGAGACACCAAAGGAGATTTCAGGACAGAAGAAGAAACGTTTAGTCATTGCACATTGATCATTCAGTTCGTGAATTAATCGTTAATCATTTACATTGCTACATTGGAGAAGTTGAGGTGAATAGCATGGATGCAGTTAAGGGCAGGCGAGGTATACAAGTGAGAGGGAAATGAATAGAAGGTGTTTTAAAGGGGGAAAGTGGGGCAAATTAAATTGGGGAAATGCAAAAGGCCAGAATTGGAGGAGCACAGAGGAGCCATCGATATAAGATAGTCACCAAGAAGTCAAGCAGGGAATTCAGAAGAAAATTATTTACCTCAAGAGTAGCGAGAATGTGGAACTCACTACCACAGGGACTGGTCGAAGTGAATAGTATATGTTTTTTTTAAATTCGTTCATGGGATGTGGGCTCCACGGGCTCAGGCAGCATTTATTGCCCCTTGTTCAGAGGGCATTTAAAAGTCAACCACATTTGCTGTGGGTCTGGAGTCACATGTAGGCCAGACCAGGTAAGGATGGCAGATTTCCTTCCTTGAAGGGCATGAGTGAACCAGATGGGTTTTTAATGACAATCAACAGTGGTTTCATGGTCAACATTAGACTTTTAATTCCAGATTTTTATTGGATTCAAATTCCACCATCTATTCTGCCATCTGCCATGGTGGGATTTGAACCCAGGTCCCAACAGCATCACCCCTGGGTTTCGAGATTATTGGTCCAGTGACAATACCACTACGTCACTACCTCCCCCTAAATATGTGTGGTTAAAGGGAAGCTGGACAAACATATGAGGGAGAAGGGATTCGAGGATCACAAAGATCAATTCACACAAGGAAAAATGTGAGGAGGCTTGAGTGAAGCATAAACGCTAGCACGGACTGATGGGTTGAATGGCCTTTTTCTGTGTTTATGGAGCAGGAGGATGTCCATAGTTAGCAGGAGGAGTAGGAGGGGATGTGTAATGTAGTAGTTGTAGGGGATTATATAATTAGGAGGATGAATAGTATACTTTGAACAGAAAATAGAAGCATTCCACATGGTATACTGCCTACCTGATGCCAGATTAAGCGAGATATTGAACAGTTTGAAAGGAGAGGAAGAGGGAGAATCAAATTGTTGGGATTCAGGTTGGGACCAATAACATATGGAAGAGTAAACGAGAGCCTATACTCGGAGAGGACCAGGAATGAGGAGCAAAATTAAAGAACAAGACATCAAGGACTCTGGATTATTGCTGAGCCATGTGCAAATTAGTGTGGGATGAGCAGATTGGAGAAGTGAGCATATGGCTGACAGATTGGTGTGGTCAAGAGGAGTTCCGATTCTTCAGATACTGGTACTAGGACTGGGATTTGAAGGATGTGTTCCATTGGGATTGGTTCCACTTGAACCGGTTGGGGCCGGGGCCTTGGCAGAAAGAATAACTAGGACATCCCAAGGATATTAAATTAGTAAATCATGGAATGGGCGGGGGTGGGGGGCGGGGGGGGGGTGCGGAGTGATGAGAGTGTGTGGGTCAAATAAGAAATATTTATAAAAACACACAGAGTATAAGGAACAAATTGAATGAATTGGAATGTATGACATTAGTAGCCATTGCTGAACCGTGGAGCAGAGATTTCCATGCCCGCTGGCGTCGGTTGTGTTCAGCGGTGTAAGGGGGCAACATGGTGAGAAGGTCAGAAATCAGTTTCACTACGTTGTGAAAGCAGTTTGCGATTGTCCGCTCAGCCCATTGATGGCGGGCTGCGTTTCCCGCCATTGGACATCAGGAACCTCATTGTAATACATCTGCATAAAATAATAAGCCCAGCCGCCGGAAGTGATGTTCCCATCTCCTTAACTTCCCTAACCCCGCCGCTATGTCTTGGTGCACCCCGGACATCCACAGCGGAGGTGGAGGCAGATTACTGACTGCAGCATCCTGTCTGTGATGACTTTGGCGGGCATCCTCTGGAGGGCCGAGACTTGGAGGGCTCCAGTCTGCTTTCGGGTCCTGCTGTGGGGCAGGGGCACCCTCTTTGACCTGTGGAGCTGGAGCTGCTGAGGTCACAGCAAGAGGGAATTCAGATGGGCCAGAAACTCCCTGAGTCACCTGGGTGGATGAGCCAGTGGGTACACCTGCTGATCCTCCCTCCCTGTGGGTGCCTGGGAGCCCCTGGCTCACTCCTTGAAGGGAAGGGGAAGCTGGAGTGAGATCGGGTAGCCCTGCACCCCTCTCACATACACACTGTTGGAGGCCAACTATGGCGTCAGCGATGGAGTTCAGCCTGCGCAGCAGTGATGTCCAAGGTCTCAATGGCTGCTGCCATCCTGCCAGTGTTAACCTTGGCATGCCAGCGCTATCACCTCAGCCTGAAGGCGGACGGACTCCTCCATCGTGCCTTGCAATCTGAGGAGTGCAGCGGACATCCCTTCCTGATGCTCCCGAGCTTGCCTTTGCAGCTCCAGCAACTGTGACATGACCGAGTCCAGGGGCTCGTCACCTGACTTGGACTCAGCAACGTTCTGGCCTCCGCCTGCTGTGGATCAGAAAGTGTGATGTGCTCACCAGATTGTGATCCCGAGACTCTACTCTAAAGCTGGGTCCCAGCCAGGTGTGTGCACAGCATTGGCCCTGACCACCATCACTCCCACTGTGGTTACTGCCCATCCTGTGACCAGAGCGGCAGGACAGCACATCAATACTTTTTTATTCGTTTAAAGATGTAGGTGTCACTGGTCCAGGCCAGCATTTATTGCCAATCCCTAATTGCCCTTATTTAGGGAGCATTTAAGAGTCAACCACATTATCATGGGTCTGGAGTCACACATAGGCCAAGTGAGGACAGCAGATTTCCTTCCCTAAAGGGCATTAGTGAACCAGATGGGTTTTTACAACAATGGTTTCATAGTCATCATTAGGCTTTTAATTCCGGATTTTTATTAAATTCAAATTCCACCATCTGCCATGGTGGGATTTGGACCCAGGTCCCCAGGGAATTACCCTGGGTTTCTAGATTACCGGCACAGTGATAATACCACCACGCCATTGGCTCCCCAATGACCAGCCTCCACTGCAGCCAAAAGGAGCTTGAGGGACGCGTCATTGAACCCAGGGGCGGTAAGGTGTGGGTGAGCACAGTGACAGGTCTTCAGGGTGGGTTTCAGCAGATTTCTCTTCTGAGCTCCCCCCTGGCCTTGATCGGAGGCCCTGGGTCATAGACTCTGTCGGCTCTGGCAGATGCGCCTGGGAAAGCAAGAGGAGAGAATGAGTGCGTGGCAGTGGCCTGTGAAAGAGGACACACCACTCACGGCATGGTTGTGTGATCGATGACGCACTGCTGGGTCCTCACTTGGTAGAGCACCACCAACCTCACCGCCAACACCAGATCATCGCCGGCCAGCTGGATGGCTCTGTTTTCAGAGTCCTTGAGGATTTTGATTTCAGACATTCCTCTGCTGGTCTGCGACATCTCCCTCTTGCTGTGTGCCAACTTGTCCTGCATGAATTGGGGATTCTGGAACAGTCCCGGCAGATCGGAGAGTGGCAAGTGTAACCCCACTATTTAAAAAAGGAGGGAGGGAGAAAACAGTGAATTACAGACCAGTTAGCCTAACCTCAGTAGTAGGGCAAATGCTAGAGTCTATTATAAAAGATGTGACTTTTACAGAACACTTGAAAAGCGTTAACGCGATTAGACATAGTCAGCATGGATTTACGAAAGGGATATCATGTTTAACAAACCAACTGGAGTTTTTTGAGGACATAACTAGCAGAATAGGTAAGGGAGAACCAGTGGATGTGGTGTATTTGGATTTTCAGAAAGCTTTTGATAAAGTCCCACATAAGAGGCTAGTGGGCAAAATTAAAGCACATGGGACTGGGGGTAATATATTGCCATGGATTGAGAATTGGTTAACAGGCAGGAAACAGAGAGTAGGAATAAATGGGTCTTTTTCAGAATTGCAGATGGTGCCACAGGGATCAGTGCTTGGGCCCCAGCTATTGACAATATATATATCAATGGTTTAGATGAGGGAACCAAATGTAATATTTCCAGATTTGCTGATGACATGAAAGTTGGTGGGAATGTGAGCGATAAGGAAGGTGTTAAGAGGCTTCAAGGCGATTTCGGCAGGTTGAATGAGTGGGCAAATACATGGCAGATGCAGTATAGCGTGGATTAGTGTGAAGTTATCCACTTTGGTAGGAAAAACAGACTGGCAGAGTATTATTTAAATGGTGATAGATTGGGGAATGTTGATGTACAAAGTGACCTGGGTGACCTTGTACACCAATCACTGAAAGCAAGCATGCAGGTGCAGCAAGCAGTTAAGAAGGCAAATGGTATGTCGGCCTTCATTACAAGAGGACTTGAGTACAGGAGCAAAGGTGTCTTACTGCAGCTGTACAGGGCCTTGGTGAGACCACACCTGGAGTATTGTGTGCAGTTTTGGCCTCCTTACCTAAGAAAGATTATACTTACCATGGAGGGAGCACAGTGAAGGTTCACCAGATTGATTCAAATACTGGACGGTGAAAATGTGGAACAAAATGGATCACCACCTTCTCCAAATTCCATCACTCAGCAAATTGCCAGCTGCTCACTGTGTAAGGTTGCACTGAGTGCCCTGTGTTTATACCAGGCGAGAGTCAGATAACTAGAAAACAGATTAAGCTCGTTCCTAAATACAGCTGCTCTCTGGTAGGGAGCTTGTTTATCCCTGATTAAGACTGGGTTTACAAATTTAAATTTATCTTAATCAGTAACTTTTAGCTAAATAATAACGATAACAGTAGGGTAATTATTCAACTTTTTCAACAGTAATTGGGATAGAAATAGTGTTAAGGGTTTGGATGGAGTGGATTTCTTGAAATGTGTACAGGAGAATTTTTTAGGTCAATATGCAGAGGGTCCAACAAGGGACAGCGCAGTGCTGGACCTAATTCCGGGGAATGAAGCCAGACAGGTGGCTGAGGTGGTGGTGGGGGAGCATTTTAGTGATAGTGACCACAACATGGTACAGTTTAAGTTTGTTATGGACAAAGAAATAGACAAGTTGCATAAAAATGTTTTGGATTGAGGGAGAGTGGATTTTAGTAAAATAAGGCAGGATCTGGCCAAGGTAGACTGGGAACAGTTACTTGTGGGGAAATCTACAGAGGAGCAGTGGGGGGCATTCAAAAAGGAAATGGGGAGGGGACAGGCTCAACATGTTCCCTCTAGGGCGATAGGAACGAGTAACAAGCCCAGAGAACCATGGATGACCAGAGATATTCAGGTTACAATGAGAAGGAAAAGAGAGGCTTTTAGCAGGTAGATGGGGAGCAAATCAGCAGAGGCATTAGTGGAGTACAGAAAGTGCAGGGTGGAGCTTAAGAAAGCAATTAGGAGAGCAAAGAGGGGATATGAGAAAGCTCTGGCTGGTAAAAGTAGGGAAAATCCCAAGATATTCTATAAGTATATCAATGGGAAGAGGATAACGAGGGAAAGAATAGGGCCCATAAGGGGCCAAGGGGGCAATCTATGGGTGGAGCCAGAGGACATCGCTAGAGTGTTGAACGAATACTTCACATCCATCTTCACCCAAGAGAATGAGGACGAAGGTATGGAACTCAGGGAGAGAGACTGTGAGATTCTTGAGCAAATTGGTATAGGGAGTGACAAGGTATTGGAGGTGTTGGCAGGCTTAAAAGTGGACAAATCTCCAAGTCCGGATGATTTATGTCCCAGACTGCTGAGGAGGGCAAGGGAGGAGATCACAGGGGCTCTGACCCAAATCTTTAATTACTCTCTGGCCACGTGGGAGGTGTCAGAGGACTGGAGAACAGCTAATGTGGTTCCGCTATTTAAGAAGGGTTGTGGAGATAAGTCAGGGAACTACAGGCCAGTGAGTCTCACGTCAGTGGTAGGGAAACTATTGGGGAAAATTCTGAAGGAGAGAATCTATCTCCACTTGGAGAGGCAAGGTTTGATCAGAGATCGTCAGCATGGCTTTGTCAGAGGGAGGTCATGCCTAACAAATTTGATTGAATTTTTTGAGGAGGTGACCAGGTGTGTAGATGCGGGTAGTGTAGTTGATGTAGTTTATATGGATTTCAGCAAAGCCTTTGACAAGGTCCCACATGGGAGACTTATAAAGAAGGCAAATGCACATGGTATACAGGGTAATTTGATAAGGTGGATTCAAAATTGGCTTAGTTGTAGGAGACAGAGGGTGATGACAGAAGGCTGCCTTAGTGACTGGAAGCCAATATCCAGTGGTGTACCACAGGGATCTGTGCTGGGTCCCCTATTATTTGTCATTTATATAAACGACATAGATGACTATGTTGGGGGTAGGATTAGTAAGTTTGCGGATGACACAAAGATTGGCTGGGTGGTTAACAGTGAGGTTGAGTGTCTTGGGCTACAGGAAGATATAGACGGGATGGTCAAATCGGCATATAATTGGCAGATGGAATTTAACACTGAAAAGTGTGAGATCATACACTTTGGAAGAAGTAATTTGACAAGGAAGTATTCAATGAATGGCATGATACTGGGAAGTTCTGAGGAACAAAGGGACCTTGGTGTGTGTGTCCATAGATCTCTGAAGGCGGAGGGGCATGTTAATGGGGTGGTGAAAAAGGCATATGGGACACTTGCCTTTATCAATCGAGCCATAGATGACAAAAGTAGGGAGATCACGTTGGAGTTGTATAGAACCTTGGTGAGGCCACAGCTGGAGTACTGTGTGCAGTTCTGGTCACCACATTATAGGAAGGATGTGATTGCACTGAAGGGGGTGCAGAGGTGATTCACCAGGATGTTGCCTGGGATGAAACATTTAAGTTATGAAGAGAGGTTGGATAGACTTGGGTTGTTTTTGTTGGAGCAGAGAAGACTGAGGGGTGACCTGATGGAGGTGTACAAGATTATGAGGGGCATGGACAGGGTGGATAGGGATCAGCTGTTCCCCTTAGTTGAAGGATCAGTCACAAGGGGGCATAAGTTTAAGGTGAGGGGCAGGAGGTTTAGGGAGGATGTGAGGAAAAACTTTTTTACTCAGAGGGTGGTGACGGTCTGGAATGCACTGCCTGGGAGGGTTGTGGAGGTGGGTTGCCTCACATCCTTTAAAAAGTACCTGGATGAGCACTTGGCACATCATAACATTCAAGGCTATGGGCCAAGTGCTGGTAAATTGGATTTGGTAGGTAGGTCAGGTGTTTCTCACGTGTCGGTGCAGACTCAATGGGCCGAAGGGCCTCTCCTGCGCTGTGTGATTCTGTGATTCTGTGAAATGCAAATGCGACCAAAACTAGAATAAAACTCCCTCACTCACCACTTGCAGAAAGCTGCAGTCTGTAAAGTCACACTCCGTTACTCTCTGTTTCCCATCGCTCAGCCAATTTTGCATTTTGAGCAAAACCTTTCCAGGAAATTCCTCTATGAACTCCATTAACACATGATGCATCTCTCAATCCAGCTGATTCCATTCCATCTGGACCGTCCTCTTCTCTGTGCTACTGGTCAAACCTCCTCCTCTCTTATGTGAGCAATGTTTGAGGTTTAGACTCATTTCAATATCTGTGGTTCTGACTCATTCTTTGTCAGGATCACAAAATCAGAATTCCTTGCCTTGCTTAGTCTCCCATTCATCCTCCCATTCACAGGATTCTCAAATCCAAGCCTCACATCACATTCTGATTTACTTCACTGAATGCAGGGTGCTGCCATGTTGGCCTAAAAGTTCCAAAAATAATTGGGGTTTTGTGAGTATGATGTGTTCTTCCATTCAATAAGTTGTGATAACCTCCATCCACCTCAACGCTTCCATCAATCCATCCTTACCAAATACCTCAATTGCTTCTGACTGTACTCTTTAATCTCTCTTCTCTCCAGCAGGCTAACCTTCTCTTCTCCCTGCTGGAGCTGTCTTGTTCTAACAGAGTCCAGTGCTTTGTCCTGCTGTCCTCGGAGAGCCCAATGTTGTTGCTATCTGGTGTCAGGAGATCTCAGAGCTGGGGTCTGCTGCTGTTGGGAGACCCTGGTGCTGGGAGATTTTTTTCTCAATTCTTTGATGGGACGTGGGTGTCACTGGCAAGGCCAGCATTTGTTGCCCACCCAAAATTGCCCTTGAACTGAACATTTCAGAGGGCAGTTAAGAGTCAACCACACTACTGTGGGTCTGGAGTCACGTGTCGACCAGACCAGGCAAGGACAGCAGATTTCCTTCCCTAAAGAGCATTAGTGAACCAGATGGGTTTTTACGACAATGGTTTCATGGTCACCATGATGAAAACAAAACACTCCGGATGCTGGGAATCTGAAAGCTCTGAAGAAGAGTCATCCGGACTCGAAACGTTAATTCGGTTTCTCTCTCCACAGGTGCTGTCAAACCGGCTGAGCTTTTTCAGCATTTCCTGCTTTTATTTCACAGTCACCTTGACTGAAGCTAGCTTTTAATTCCAAATCTATTAAAATACCACCAACTGTCGTGGTGGGATTTGAACCCATGTCCTCAGAGCATTAGCCTGGTTCCCTGGATCGCTAATCCAGCACCATTACCATGTGGCAGAGTATAACCGTGCAGCATGTATTGTGAACTAATCTTTTTTGAAATGCCATTAAATTTCCCTTGTATTTCCCGCAGGTTTCCAATCTCTCCAGAAAAAGCTTCTTGAAGAGCTGAAGGATTACAAGTTTGTATTCCCACACGTTGTATCTGGGAAAGAGAAACGGAGTGTAGCTAAACCACCCCAGGTAATTAATCTGACAGGGTTCTACGGTCTGATTGCATTGACTCAATCCAACCTGTTATGCCACCTCTGTCTAATGATCTAAATCATTTCAATCCATCCAGAATGTAACATTAAAATAGAAGTAAAACACTGTGGATGCTGGACATCTGAAATATAACATTATTGTTGTTCTGTTATTGGACTAATAATCTAGGGAAGGGGGTCGGTTAACTCAGTTAGCTAGATGGCCCACAAGTGGTTTACACAAACAGTGTGGGTTCAATTCCTGTTCCGGCTGTCATACTTGGGAGCTGCTTCCTGGAAAGGGAGGAGGTATTAGTGGTTTTAGTGGGCTTAAAAGTGGAGAAATCCCCAGGCCCAGATGAGATGTATCCCAGGCTGCTACATGAGGCAAGGGAGGAGATTGCAGGGCTCTGACACTAATTTTCAAATCCTCTCTGGCCACAGAAGAGGTACCAGGGGCTGGAGGACAGCGAATATGGTACCATTATTCAAGAAGAGTAGCAGGGATAAACCAGGTAATTTACAGGCCAGTGAGTCTCACATCAGTGGTCGGGAAACTATTGGAAAAAATTCTGAGGGACAGGATTAATCTCCACTTGGAGAGGCAGGGATTAATCAGGGATAGTCAGCATGGCTTTGTCAGGGGGAGATCATGTCTAACAAATTTGATTGAATTTTTCGAGAGGTGACTAGTTGTGTAGATGAGAGTAGTGCAGTTGATGTAGTCTACATGGACTTCAGTAAGGTTTTTGACAAGGTCCCACATGGGAGAATGGTCAAGAAGGTAAGAGCCCATGGGATCCAGGGCAATTTGGCAAATTGGATCCAAAATTGGCTTAGTGGCAGGAGGCAGAGGGTGATGGTCCAAGGTTGTTTTTGTGACTGGAAGCCTGTGCTGAGTGGTGTACCGCAGGGATCGGTGCTGGGATCTTGCTGTTTGTAGTGTACATTAATGATTTAGACATGAATATAGGAGGTATGATCAGTAAGTTCGCAGATGACATGAAAGTTGGTGGTGTGGTAAATAGTGAGGAGGAAAGCCTTAGATTACAGGATGATATAGATGGGCTGGTAAGATGGGCAAAGAAGTGGCAAATGGAATTTAATCCTGAGAAGTGTGAGGTGATTCATTTTGGGAGGACTAACACAGCAAGGGAATATACAATGAATGGTAGGACTCTAGGAAGTACAGAGGATCAGAGGGACCTTGGTGTACATGTCCATAGATCCCTGAAGGCAGCAGCACAGGTAGATAAGGTGGTTAAGAAGGCATATGGGATACTTGACTTTATTAGCTGAGGCATAGAATATAAGACCACGAAGGTCGTGTTGGAGCTGTATAAAACTCTAGTTAGGCCACAGCTGGAGTACTGTGTGCGGTTCTGTTCTCCACACTATAGGGAGGATGTGATTGCAATGGAGAGGGTGCAGAGGAGATTCACCAGGATGTTGCCTGGGCTGGAGCATTTCAGCTACGAAGAGAGACTGGATAGGCTAGGATTATTTTCCTTAGCGCAGAGAAGGCTGAGGGGGGTACCTGTTAGAGGTATACAAAATTATGAGGGGCATAGATAGGGTAGACAGGAAGAAACTTTTCCCCTTAGCGGAGGTGTCAATAACCAGGGGGCATAGATTTAAGGTAAGGGGCAGGGGGTTTAGAGGGGATTTGAGGAAAATTTTTTTCACCTGGAGGGTGGTTGGAATCTGGAACACACTGTCTGAGGGGGTGGTAGAGCCAGGAACATTTAAGAAGTATTTAGATGAGCACTTTGCATAGCATACAGGGCTACAGGCCAAGTGCGGGAAAATGGGATTCAAATAGATAGGTGCATGATGGGTAGCATGGACACGATGGGCTGAAGGGCCTGTTTCTGTGCTCTATAACTCTATGACTGTATGTTGTATCTGGGAAAGAGAAACGGAGTGCAGCTAAACTGCCCCAGGTAATTAATCAATCCAACCTGTTGTTCCACCCCTGTCTAATAATCTAAATCATTTCAACCATGCAGAATGTAACATTAAAACAGAAACAAAACACTGTGGTTGCTGGAAATCTGAAATGTAACATTGCTATTGTTCTGTTATTGGAATAATAACCTTGAGAAAGGGGTTGTTTAACTCAGTTAGCTAGATGGCCCACATGTGGGTTTTTTTGAAAAATGTACTTTATTCATAAAATATCTGGAAGAACATTCCAAACCATTTCAAAATCACCCTCACAGAATGTACAATCAGATTCAACTTTTATACATGGGTCACAAGGTGTATCAATACAATCAGTGAATATTACAATAATTTCACCTGGTCAATGCAGACAATCAGACAAAGGTATTGGAGTTATCCACATACGTCATGTTGCACTCTGAGGTGCTTCAATACAATTATAATACAATTAGTATTCACTGTAGACATTCATTGTGAGATGTACAGCCCAAGGGGTCTAAACAGTTCCCAGTCCCTCGGTGCACTGTGGCAGAAAGGTCTTAGACAGCGACCTTTCCCCATTGCGCCTTTGCGGCGGCTGCCCCAAGCTTTAGTGCGTCCCTCAGCACGTAGTCCTGGACTTTGGAATGTTCCAGTCTGCAACACTCGGTCGGGGACAACTCTTTGCACTGGAAGACCAACAAGTTTCGGGCAGACCAAAGAGCGTCTTTCACCGAGTTGACGATCCTCCAGCTGCAGTTGATGTTTGTCTCGGTGTGTGTCCCTGGGAACAGCCCGTAGAGCACAGAGTCCTGCATCACAGAACTGCTCGGGATGAACCTCGACAGAAACCACTGCACCTCTCTCCAGACCTTCTTTGCAAAGGCACAATCCACAAGGAGGTGAACAACGGTCTCGTCCCCATCACAGCCACCTCGAGGGCAACATGCAGAGGGGGCCTAACAGAATCACAGAATCACAGTGCACAAGAGGCCCTTCGGCCCATCGAGTCTGCACCAACACGTGAGAAACACCTGACCTACCTACCTAATCCCATTTACCAGCACTTGGCCCATAGCCTTGAATGTTATGACGTGCCAAGTGCTCATCCAGGTACTTTTTAAAGGATGTGAGGCAACCCACCTCCACCTCCCTCCCAGGCAGCGCATTCCAGACCGTCACCACCCTCTGAGTAAAAAAGTTTTTCCTCACATTCCCCCTAAACCTCCTGCCCCTCACCTTGAATTTATGGCCCCTTGTGACTGACCCTTTAACTAAAGGGAACAGCTGCTCCCTATCCACCCTGTCCATGGCCTTTATAATCTTGTACACCTCGATCAGGTCGCCCCTCAGTCTTCTCTGCTCCAACAAAAACAACCCAAGTCTATCCAACCTCTCTTCATAACTTAAATGTTTCATCCCAGGCAACATCCTGGCGAATCTCCTCTGCACACCCTCCAGTGCAATCACATCCTTCCTATAATGTGGCGACCAGAACTGCACACAGTACTCCAGCTGTGGCCTCACCAAGGTTCTATACAACTCCAACATGACCTTACCTTTCAGCCTGAGAAAGAGAGGTCTCATGGTGTTTAAATCGAGATGGACATAAAGGTCTTGAGTAGAGAAAAGGAAATATAGCTTTAAAAGTATGAGAGTGGGACAAGGTCACAAGTTTCAACTATTAAAATATGGATTTAAATTACTAATAGAAAAGCAAAATATTGCAGATGCTGGAAATCTGAAATAAAATCAAAAACATGCTGCAAAAACTCAGCAGCTGTGGTATCATCTGTGGAGAAAGAAATAGAATTAATGTTTCAAGTTGAGCTGATTATTCATCAGAACATTAACATTGAATAAACATGAAATGAAGATTGAATTAACATTGATGCAATGGGTTCTGGGTTCATGTGAAGACATTTCACACCTAAATTTTAGATGCCCTTTGGGAATGGACTGGGTGGTGGGAAGCCTGGCAAAATCTATCAACATCCTGGGGTTACCATTGAACAGAAACTGAACTGGACTAACCATATAAATACTATGGCTACAAGAGCAGGTCAGGGGCTAGGAATCCTGTGCCGAGTAACTCACCTCCTGACTCCCCAAAGCCTGTCCACCATCTACAAGGCACAAGTCAGGAGTGTGATGGAATACTCCCCACTTGTCTGGATGAGTGCAGCTCCTACAACACTGAAGAAGCTTGACACCGTCCAGGACAAAGCAGCCGCTTGGTTGGCACCGCATCCACAAACATTTACTCCTTCCACCACTGACACACAGTAGTAACAATGGCCAGGATTTTCCCCTTGGTGATTTGGGGGCGGGGCCCTCTCACCGAGGGGAAAATGATGCGGGATGACGTTGGGAGAAATCCCTGATGTCATCCCTGTCCCTTTAAATATTCAGGAAGGCGGGCGGACAGCAAAACCAGCTGTCCACCCGTCGGCCTGTCAATGGCCAATTGAGGCAATTGGCAGGCTCATTAACCTTGTTAAACACCCTGCCCGGCCAACCTTAAGGCTGGCGGGCAGGCCAGGAGCCCCAGCGGACTGCAGATTATTCATGAAACTTCATCCACTGGCGGGATGAAGTTTCATGTCTGTTTTTTAAAAATTTAATAAATTTTATGTGCTTATTATTAACATGTCCCATCTCGTGTGACATTGTCACATGAGGGGTACATGTTAATAATTTTAATATTTATCTATTTTTAGAGTTTACTTACCTCTCACGAATCTCCCTGAGACAGCATTTTGCCTCAGAGAGCAGTGCACTCTTTCGTGCGCATGCGCTGAAGGAGCGCACTTTGACAGCTGGGGATTCCCCCCCTCGCACAGGAAGTGCATTGTGCTTCCCGTCGGGCAGGCCGCTGGGTGGGCCTTTATTGGCCCGCCCACTCAAAATGGCGGTGGGCCCTGTTTCGGCAGCGGGGGTTGGCTGTCCGCCCACCGCCGAGCTGGTGGGGCCCGCCCGCCAGCCAAGGGCAAAATTCTGCCCCATGTGTGCCATCTACACGATGCACTGCAGGAATTCACCACGTCTTCTTAGACAGCACCTTCCTCTTCAACTTCATCTCTGAATGTTCTCAACAAAGTTGCTCGATGTGTTCGGTTCCTTCCCGAATGAACCTTCTCCATTTTGGCCAGTCACACCAGGCCAGGTCTCCCAGGATGGAAATTACATTTCCAACACTATACAAGTTCAACCTTATCCCAATGCAGTCTATATTTTTATACAGAGTATTTACAAGCACTCATCATACTGGATACTTTACTCCGCTGTTTTTTTAATATTATTTAGACACAAATGACAGTCAGATACTTATTTTGAGGTGCCCATTATTAAAAGAAATGGATTCTGTCAGCCTTTAGTCGCAATTGTTTTCCTGGTACTTTTTTCTTTAGTGATAATAATTGTTTTAAATTCCTTTCACCCTTTTACCATTTGAATTTCAACTATCCTTGTGATGCTTTGTGTGTGTTCTGCTCTAAAACAGATATAAAACACTTGTTGACAGTCTCTGTTATTTCCTTGTTTTCCATTATTAATGGCCCAGTCTCATCCTCTAAGGGACCAATGTTTGCTTTAGCTACTCTCCTCCTTTGTATTTACTTGTGGAAGCTTTGACTGCCTTTTTTAAATATTTATCACTAGTTTTCTCTTACAATACAATTTATCCCCCTTTATTTTTTTAAATCATATTGTGCAGGCTTCTAAAATGTTTCCATTCTTCTGGGCTAACAGTACTATTTGCAGCATTGTACATCTTTTCATTCAAATTGATACCACCTTAATTTCCTTAGCTTGCCATGGATGGTGCATCCTTCTCTTTCTTTCTAGAGTCTTTCTAGAGTCAATGGTAATCCCCAGGAAGTTGACAGTGGGGGATTCAGTGATGGTGATGCCGTTGAACACCAAGGGGTGATGGTTGGATTCTCTCTTGTTGAAGATGGTCATTGCCTGACACTTGTTTGGCGTGAATGTTACCACTTGTCAGCCCAAGCCTGGATATTGTACAGGTCTCGCTGCATTTGGACATGGACTGCTTCAGCATCTGAGGAGTCACGAATGGTGCTGAACATTGTGCAATCATCAGCGAACATCCCACTTCTGGCCTTATGATGGAAGTAAGGTCATTGATGAAGCAGCTGAAGATGGTTGGGCCTAGGACACTACCCTGAGGAACTCCTGCAGTGATGTCCTGGAGTTGAGATTGAGTTGGAGTTGACCTCCAACAACCACAACCATCTTCCTTTGTTCTAGGTATGTCTCCAACCAGTGGAGAGCTTTCTCCCTGATTCCCATTGACTCCAGATTTGCTCGGTCTCCTTGATGCCACACTCGGTCAAATGCTGCCTTGATGTCAAGGGCAGTCACTCTCACTTCACCTCGGGAGTTCAGCTCTTTTGTTCATGTTTGAACCAAGGCTGTAATGAGGTCAGGAGTTGAGTGGCCCAGGCGGAACCCAAACTGGGCATCAGTGAGCAGGTTATTGCTAAGCAAGTGCTGTCTGATAGCACTGTTGATGACTCCTTCCATTATTTTATTGATGATGGAGAATAGACTGATGGGGATGTAATTGACCAGGTTGGATTTGTCCTCATTTTTGTGTACAGGACATACCTGGGCAATTTTCCTCATAGCTAGGTAGATGCCAGTGTTGTAGCTGTACTGGAACAGCTTGGCTAGGGGCACAGCAAGTTCTGGGGCACAAGTCTTCAGTACTATTGCCAGAATATTGTCAGGGCCCATAGCCTTTGCAATATCCAGTGCCTTCAGCAGCTTCTTGATATCACGTGGGGTGAATCGAATTGGCTGAAGACTGGCATCTGTGATGCTGGGGACCCCCGGAGGAGGCTGAGATGAATCATCCACTTGGCACTTCTGGTTGAAGATTGTTGTGAATGGTTCAGCCTTATCTTTTGCACTGATGTGCTGGACTCCTCCATCATTGAGGATGGGGATATTTGTGGAGCCTCCTCCTCCAGTGAGTTGTTTAATTGTCCACCACCATTCACGACTGGATGTGGCAGGACTGCAGAGTTTAGATCTGATCCATTGGTTGTGGGATCGCTTAGCTCTGTCTATCACTTGCTGCTTATGCTGTTTGGCACACAGGTAGTTAGTTCTGTGTTATAGCTTCACCAATTTCACACCTCATTTTTAGGTATGTCTGATGCTGCTCCTGGCATACCCTCCTGCTCTCTTTATTGAACCAGGGTTGATCCCCTGGCTTGATGGTAATGGTAGAGTGGGGGATATGCTGGGCCATGAAGTTATAGATTGTGTTCGAGTACAATTCTGCTGCTGCTGATGGCCCACAGCGCCTCATGGATGCCCAGTCTTGAGTTCCTAGATCTGTTTGAAATCTATCCCATTTGCACGGTGGTAGTGCCACACAACATGATGGAGGGCATCCTCAGTGTGAAGATGGGACTTCGCCTCCACAATGATTGTGCATTGGTCACTCCTACCGATATTGTCATGGACAGATGCATCTGCGGCAGGCAGGTTGGTGAGGATGAGGTCAAGCATGTGTTTTTTCTCTTGTTGGTTCCCTCACCACCTGCCGCAGACCTAGTTTAGCAGCTATGTCACTTAGGACTCGGCCAGCTCGGTCAGTAGTGGTGCTACCGAGCCACTCTTGGTGATGGACATTGAAGTCCCCCACCCAAGGTACATTCGGCACCCTTGCCACCCTCAGTGCTTCCTCCAAGTGATGTTCAACATGGAGGAGCACTGATTCATCAGCTGAGGGAGGGCGGTACGTGGTAATCAGCAGGAGGTTTCCTTGCCCATGTTTGACCTGATACCATGAGACTTCATGGGATCTGGAGTTGATGTTGAGGACTCCCAGGGCAACTCCCTTCTGACTGTATACCACTGTGCTGCCACCTCTGCTGAGTCTGTCCTGCCTGTGGGACAGGACATACCCAGGGATGGTGATGGTGGTGTCTGGGACATTATCTGGAAGGTATGATTCTGTGAGGATGACTAAGTCAGGATGTTGCTTGACTAGTCTGTGAGACAGCTCTCCCAATTTCGGCACTAGCCTCCAGATGTTAGCAAGGAGGACTTTGCAGGGTCGACAGGACTGAGTTTGCCGTTGTTGTTTTCGGTGCCTAGGTCGATGCCGGGTGGTCCGTCCGGTTTCATTCTTTTTTTGTGCCTTTGTAGCAACTGAGTGGCTTCCTAGTTGCTTACATTTGCCATTTCAGAGGGCATTTAAAAGTCAATCACATTGCTGCGGGTCTGGAGTCACATGTAGGCCAGACCAGATAAGGACAGCAGGTTTCCTTCCTTCCCTGAATGGCATTAGTGAACCAGATGGTTTTTACAAAATTTGACCATGGTTATCATTAAACTTTGAATTCCAGAGTTTTATTGGATTATTGTGGTGGGATTCGAACCCAGGTCCCTGGAGTGTTATTCTGCGTTTTTGGATTGTTAGTTCAGCAGCAAATCCACGACACCATCACCTCCTCCTCAAACTTGCCACTTGTCAGCTAAAGCCTGAATGTTGTCCAGGTCTTGCTGCATATGGGCACGGACTACTAGGTCACCTTGAAACCACATCTCTGAAATGGCTGTCAGGTCATACATGTTTATTTCTATTTGTGCCATCAATTCATCCATCTTGTTACAAATGTTGTGTGCATTCAGATAAAGAGCCTTTAATTCTATCTTTTCACAATTTTTTTCTCTACTCTGACCTTATTTGCTGGTGTACTCTTCCCCTTCCTGTCATACTCTTGTTATCATTACCCATATCGCTGACCTGCACTGTTGCCTTTTCCCTTCTCTTTCACTTTCCAAACTTCCTCTCATGTGACCCCTCCCCCACTCTTTAGTTTAACACCTTTGCTAAAGACCCAGTTGCATGATTAACCGGTACCCTGGTTCCAGCACGGTTCGGGTGAAGCCCTTCCCAGTGCCACAGCCCCTACTTTCCCCAGCGCTGGTGCCAGTGCCCCATGGATGAAAACCCATTATTCCCACACCAGTCTCTGAGCCACGCCTCCTACTCTCTGACCTTATTTACCCTCTGCCAAAGTTCTCGTGGCTCAGGAATAATCCACAGATTAATTAATCTACCTTTGAGATTCTGCTCTTAAATTTAGTCTCTAGCTGCTCATACCCCCTCTTTCTTTGTCCGACTTATGTGTTGGTACCCACATGGACCATAACAACTGGATTCTTCCCTTCCCACTCCGCGTTCCTCTTCAATATACTATAAGTAAAAAGGCTGTATTGGGGAAATTGATGGGGCTGAAAATCGATAAGTCCCTGGAACCTGATATTCTGCATCCCAGAGTGTTGAAAGAGGTGTCTACAGAGACAGTGGATGCATTGGTGATCATTTTCCAAAATTCTATAGATTCTGGAATGGATCCTGAAGATTGGAAGATAGCAAATGTCACCCCACTATTTAAGAAGGGAGGGAGAGAGAAAACAGAGAACTACAGACCTGTTAGCCTCACATCAGTAGTGGGGAAAATGCTGGAGTCTATGATAAAGGATGTGATAAATGGACGCTTGGATAATCATGATCTGCTTGGCCATGCTCAGCATGGATTTGCAAATGGGAAATAGTGTTTGATGAACTTGTTGGAGTTTTTTGAGGATGTTACTAATAAAATTGATCAAGGAGAGTCGATGGACGTAGTATACTTGGATTTTCAGAAGGCTTTTGATAAAGTCCCTCACAGGAGGTTGATTAGCAAAATAAAAGCACATGGGACAGGCGGCGATATACTGACATGGATTAAGGATTGGTTAACAGGCAGAAAACAGAGAGTAGGAATAAATGGGTCATTCTCACATTGGCAGCTTGTGACTAGTGAGATACCACAAGGATCAGTACTCAGGCCCCAGCTGTTCACAATATATATCAATGATTTGGATGTGCGGACCAAATGTAATATTTCCAAGCTCACGGATGATACAAAGCTAGGTGGGAATGTGTGTCATGAGCAAGATGTAAAGCAGCTACAGGAGGATTTGGACAGACTTAGTGAGTGGGCAAGAACATTATTGCCAACGGGCATGGTGGGACTGTCTTATGAAAAGAGATTGGACAAACCTTATCTGAGGAAGGATGTTCTTGCTATAGAGGGATATAGAATATGGGGAGAAAGCGGGAGCAGGCTATTGAGTTGGATAGTCAGCCATGATCATAACGAATGGCGGAGCAGGCTCGAAGGGCCGAATGGCCTACTCCTGCTCCTAGTTTCTATGTTTCTATGTAAACTGGGCCTGTATTCTTTAAGGTTTCGAAGAATGAGAGGTGATCTCATTGAAATCTACAAAATACTTAAAGGAAGAGACAGGGTAGATGCAGGTAAGATGTTTCCCCTAGTCGGGGAGTCTAGGGGACACAATTTCAAAATAAGGGGGAAGCCACATAGGACCGAGATGAGCAGAAATTTCTTTACTCAGAGGGTTGTGAATCTTTGGAATTCTCTACCCCAGAGGGCAGTGGAAGCTCAGTCATTGAATATGTTTAAGGTAGAGATTGATAGATTTCTGATTAACAATAATGTAAAGGGTTATGGGGATAATGTGGGTAAAAGGCATTGAAGTGTTCGATCAGCCATGATCATATTGAATAGCAGAGCAGGCTCGACGGGCTGAATGGCCTTCTCCTGTTCCTATATGTTCCTAGCCCTGCAGAGATGTCTTAAGCCTGGCACTGGGCATTACACCACTCGGTACATTCCATAGGCCTCTATTAATGGGAAAGACAAAGGGGAGCATACTTGCAAGGAAATTATAGAGAGGTGAAAAACTGATAGAGTTTACAATGGGGGACTGTTATAACACAGCAGTTTGTAAAAGCTGAGTTATTTAAAATCCCAGAGGGAAACATTAAACAACTGTCATAACCTATAATTTCAATTGGTACGTTTTGAGTTGCAGCTCTAAATTCAGGAATAAGAGCACCAGTTCTCAAGAGGTTTTTATATCAATCTAAATGAGACTTTTATTAATTTACAACAAATTAAACACATACACATGGCTACAAATTACTACTATCATAACTTTTAACAAATTCCCAAATTAATCTCCACTAAGGCAACAATAACCAATAGACTAGTTCTGTTGAAGAGTCATACAGACTCGAAAAGTTAACTGTGTTCCTCTCCGCAGATGCTGCCAGACCTGCACCCACAACTCTTTCTCCGCTACATCGATGATTACTTCGGTGCTGCTTCATGCTCTCGTCGGGACCTGGAAAAATTTATCAATTTTGCTTCCAATCTTCCAATTGCTTTCAACCCCTCCATCATTTTCACATGGTCCATCTCTGACACTTCCCTTCCCTTCCTTGACCTCTCTGTCTCAATTTCTGATGATAGACTGTCCACCAATATCCATTACAAGCCTACCGACTCCCACAGCTACCTCGACTACAGCTCCTCACACCCCGCTTCCTGTAAGGACTCCATCCCATTCTCTCAGTTCCTTCACCTCCGTTGCATCTGTTCTGATGATGCCACTTTCAAAAACAGTTCCTCTGACATGTCCTCCTTCTTCCTTAACCAAGGTTTTCCACCCACGGTGGTGGACAGGGCCCTCAACCGTGTCCGGCCCATCTCCCGCGCATCCGCCCTCATACCTTCTCCTCCCTCCCAGAACCATGATAGGGTCCCCCTTGTCCTCACTTATCACCCCACCAGCCTCCGCATTCAAAGGATCATCCTCCGCCATTTTCACCAACTCCAGCATGATGCCACCACCAAACACATCTTCCCTTCACCCCCCTGGCGGCATTCCGTAGGGATTGTTCCCTCTGTGACACCCTGGTCCACTCCTCCATCACCCCCTACTCCTCAACCCCCTCCCACGGCACCTCCCCATGCAACCGCAGAAGATGCAACACCTGCCCCTTCGCTTCTTCTCTCCTCACCATCCAAGGGCCCAAACACTCCTTTCAAGTGAAGCAGCATTTCACTTGCACTTCCCTCAACTTAGTCTACTGCATTCGTTGCTCCCAATGCGGTCTCCTCTACATTGGAGAGACCAAACGCAGACTGGGTGACCACTTTGCAGAACACCTTCAGTCTGTGCGCAAGCATTACCCAGACCTCCCTGTCGCTTGCCATTTCAACACTCCACCCTGCTCTCATGCCCACATGTCTGTCCTTGGCTTGCTGCAATGCTCCAGTGAAGCTCAACGCAAACTGGAGGAACAGCAACTCATCTTCCGACTAGGCACTTTACAGCCTTCCGGACTGAATATTGAGTTCAACAATTTTAGATCTTGAACTCTCTCCTCCATCCCCACCCCCTTTCCGTTTCTTCCCCCTCCTTTTTGTTTCTTCCAATAATTTATATAGATTTTTCTTTTCCCACCTATTTCCATTATTTTTAAATGTACTTCCACCCATTGTTTATCTCTACCTTTTAGCACTTTTAGTATTCCCCCAACCCCACTAGAGCTATCTGTACTTTGCTTGTCCTGCTTTCTACTCTTAATTAGCACATTCCTTTAGATAATATCACCACCTTCAACACCTCTTTGTCCTTTTGTCTGTGACATCTTTTGGTTATCTCCACCTATTACTGGCTGCTTGTCCCAACAACGCCCCCCCACCCCCCTTTAACCAGCTTATATTTCACCCCTTTCCTATTTTTACTTAGTTCTGTTGAAGGGTCATGAGGACTCGAAACATCAACTGTGCTCTTCTCCGCCGATGCTGCCAGACCTGCTGAGTTTTTCCAGGTATTTTTGTTTCTGTTTTTGTTTCAGGTTATTCTTAGCCTTCCCTTTTGAATGCAAATTCTCATTGTATCACCAGGTCCTTTGAACTCCACCCCTTCTAACAATAAAATCCCTTTCATAGCACCAGCACTACTAGTAATACAAACATTGTTTGCTGTCTCCTTGCTAGATACAAGATTTCACTCCCACTCTTGAATGTTTTATTCAACAAAATGCAAATGTCCCCTTTACCTCTGTTTACATCTCAAAACTACTGTACATCAAAGCACCCAGACTAGCTGGCTTTAATTCAATTAAAACACACACATACTAAACCTCTATTTAAAAAAAATCCAATTACATTAAGTACATTAATATCTCTTCATGACACGGATGTTAATTAGCCCTCATGTAGGACAGTAAAAGTGTAATGGGAAGAGTTTCTGAAGCACATTCAGGAGAATTTTCAGGACCTGGTTCTGCAGAAAGACGTGGGACAAGTAGATCCGGTGTACCCTGTGTACCTTCAAAGTACATCGGCTCGAGGGACAAGGCAAAGACAAACAAAGCCAGAGCCCCTGTGATGATGAAAGAGGTAGAGAATAGGGCGAAACAGGAAGGGAGCCAAGTATGACAAATACCAGGTTGATTTTTTCACTGGCGAAAACATGATGCTCAGAGGGGAAGTGAAAAGCAGCAAAGAGGGAAGTAGAGACTTTCAGCCAATATAAAAGGAAATCAAAAGCCTTCTATAGGCTATCCCT
Organism: Cetorhinus maximus; assembly: GCF_964194155.1. Taxonomy (NCBI): domain Eukaryota; kingdom Metazoa; phylum Chordata; class Chondrichthyes; order Lamniformes; family Cetorhinidae; genus Cetorhinus; species Cetorhinus maximus. Next base: position 247,865,263 of record NC_135879.1, read on the forward strand.
ATATGGTGGTCAATGGAGAGTAGGGTTGATGTGCTGTAGTGGACTTCAGAAGGCGTTTGATAATGTGCCGCATAACAGGCTTAACAGCATAGTTGAATCCAATGGAATAAAAGGGACAGTGGCAGAATGGATATGAAGTTGGCTGAGTGACAGGAAACAGTGCGTAATGATGAATATTTGTTGGACCGGAGATTGGTATTGTAATGATCTTGCTGTACTGGATAGGTCCATCCATCCATCCATTTTCATACCGCTTCTCCTGGTAAGGGTCATGGTGGCAGTAAGCCGGACAGGACCGACCAGACTGCCTTTTCCTCAGCCACAGATTCCTGCTTCCCCTGGGGTATTCCCAGATATTCCCAGGCCAGCCGAGAGATGGTTCGGCCTCGAGGTCTCCACCCAGTGGCCATGCCCGGTCCAACCGCCTCAACTGGCCCCTCTCCATCCGGAGGAACAGCAACTCTACGCCAAGGCTGTCCCGGAGTGCCGAGCCCCTCACCCTGTCCCGGAGATTACGCTCAGCGACCCCGCGGAGAAACCTCATTTCCATCGCTTGGACCTGAAATCTTATTCTTTCAGTTGTTACCCACAGTTCATGACCGTAGGTGAGGATGGGAGACGTAGATCAACCGGTAAACCGAGATCTTCGTGCTAAAACTCAGCTTCCACTTCACCACCACAGACCAGTCGAGCACTCGTAGATCTGCAGCCGCCGAATCGATCAACTAGTCAATCTCACTCTCCCTCCTGCCGTAACTCTCGATCCAAACCCCGAGATATTTGAACTCCTCCACTCGGGAAAGCTGTTCCCCCCTCACCTGGAGAGAGCAACCTACTCTTTTCCGGGAGAGAACCATGACCTCAGATTTGGAGGTGCTGTTATTGGCAGGTGCAGGTTATGGCAGGTGATGTGTGCCGGCCGGACCGGATCCACGAGGGAAACTTAGTCGTGCTATCACAAGGGTTTTACAATTTGTATTAGTTACGAGATGTGTGCACTGAATTCAAGAGTGATAAGTCCAATAAAACCTCTAGAAATTAAAAAAAAATAATTAAATTATTTATTAACAAAATAAAAGATCTCAAGCACATACATAGGACTACAATTACGACTATAATAACTGCTCGGGCAGAATTTTCAGCTTGACGTGCGGTGGGGTCATAGGCCCCACATGTCCATGTGGAAAATGACGCGTGGTGACGTCGGGCACAGTCAAGGTATATCCCATCGAAAGGGAAAGGCAGGGTAAACAAATCCAGAGCTCCCTGGATGAAAAAGGAGATAGGAATTAAGATAAAGAAGAAAAAGTGCGCTCATGACAGGTGTCAGGTAAATAATACAATTGAGAACCAAGAGGAATACAGAAGGTTCAGAGGGGAGGTGAAAAAACACATTAGAGAAACAAAGAGGGATTATGAGAAAAGACTGGCAGCCAAAACAAAGGGGAATCCCAAAGTCTACAATAGACATATAAATAGTAAAAGGGTGGTAAAAGGAGGAGCAGGGCCCATTAGGGACCTAAAAGGGAATTTACACATGGACGAAGGGGCCATGGCTGAGGTATTAAATGAATACTTTGCATCTGTCTTTACCAAGGAGGTAGATGCTACCCAGGCCATGGTAACAGACGAGGAAACTCTGTCACTAGAAGGGTTCAAAATTGATAAGGAGGAAGTTGGATAGACTGTCGGTACTTAAAGTTGACAAGGTACCAGGACCAGACGAGATGCATCCAAGGATATTGAAGGAAGTGAGAGTAGAAATTGCAGGGGCACTGGCCATAATCTTTCCATTTTCCCTCGACTCGGGTGGTGCCAGAGGACTGGAGAATTGCAAACATTACTCCCTTGTTCAAAAAGGGTTGTAAGGATAAGCACAGCAATTGCAGACCAGTCAGTTTAACTTCAGTGGTGGGCAAGATTCTAGAAACAATTATTCGGGATAGAATTAGTAGTCACATGGAAAAATATGGGTTGATAAGGAAGAGCCAGCATAGATTTCTAAAGGGGAAAACATGTTTAACTAACTTGCTGGAGTTTTTTGAAGAGGTAACAGAAAAGGTTGATGAGGGTAATGCTGTCGATGTGGTGTACATGGACATTCAAAAAGCATTTGACATAGTGCCACACAACAGACTTGTGAGATAAGTTACTGTTCATGGAATAAAAGGGACAGTAGCAACGTGGATACAAAATTGGCTGAAAAATAGGAAGCAGAGAGTAATGGTCAATGGATATTGTTCAGGCTGGAGGAAGGTTTGTAGTGGAGTTCCCGAGTGGTCGATATGGGGACCCTTGCTTTTCTTGATATATAATAATGATCTAGATCTTGGTGCGCAGGGGACAATTTCAAAGTTTGCAGATTATACGAAGCTTGGGAGAGTCGTGAACTGTGAGGAGGATGGTGTGGAACTTCAAAAGGACATAGACAAGTTGGCGGAGTGGGCAGATAGGTGGCAGATGAAGTTCAATGTGGCGAATTGTGAGGTAATGCATTTTGGTAAGAAGAACATGGACAGGCAATATAAAATAAGGGGTGAAATTTTGAAGGGGGTGCAGGAGAAGAAAGACCTGGGTGTATATGTGCATAGATCATTGAAGGTGGCAGGACAGGTGGAGAGAGCAGTTAATAAAACATATAGTATCCTGGGCTTTATTAATAGGGGCATAGAGTACAAGAGCAGAGAGGTTACGCTGAATTTATATAAGACATTTGTTAGACTTCAGCTGGAGTATTGTGCACAGTTCTGGGCACCACATTATAGGAAGGATGTGAACACATTGGAGAGAGTGCAGGAGAGGTTTACAAGAATGGTCCCAGGAATGAGAAACTTCAGTTATGAGGATAGATTGGAGACTGTTCTCCTTGGAGAGAAGGCTGAGATGAGATTTGATAAGAGATATTCAAAATCATGAGGGGGCTGGACAGAGCAGATAGGGAGAAGCTGTTCCCGCTTGTAAAAGGATCAAGAACAAGGGGGCACAGATTTAAAGGGATTTGCGAAGCAGCAAATGTGATGTGAGAAAACCTTTTTCACACAACGAGTCTGGGATGCACTGCCTGGAAGTATGCTGGAGGCAGGTTCAATCGAGGTCTTCAAGAGGGCATTAGGTAATTATTTGAATAGAAACAATGTGCAGGGGTACGGAGAAAAGGCAGGGCAATGGCACTGGGTCATAATGCTCATTTGGAGAGCCGGTACAGACATGATGGGCTGAATAGCCTCCGTCTGTGCCGTTAAAATTCTGTGAGATTCTGTGATTCTGTGATCTAGGTATACCACTTCTCAGGGAAATCCTTGCAAAAGACTCTCCATTGTCCTTTGAAAGATTGCACATGCAAACAATACTCCAAAGGGTAGGCGAGTGTATTACAGACCCTTGTGCGTGTTGATGGTTCCATACCCTTTAGACTTGTTATCCAGCTCTAACTGTTGGTATGCATGGCTCATGTCCAGTTTGGCATCAAATTTGCCTCCAGCCAACTTTGCATATGTCATCTATCCTTGGGCTAGGATATTTATCTAGTTTAGCTGCATTTTTCATGGTAAATTTATAGTCCCCCACAAATGTGTATAGTTTGATCAGGTTTCACCAATGGAACTATGGGTGCTGCTCATTCGGAGAGTTAGACTGGCTGGACGACGCCCAGCTTCTCGAAGCGACACAATTCTGCATCCACCTTTTTTAGGACATAAGGCACAGGTCTGGCCTTAAAGAACCAGGGTATCACCTCTAAATCTAAATATACTTTTGCTTGCAAGTCTTTTAACTTTCCTAATTCATCACAAAATACTCTGTCGTACTTCCTTAGCAGGTCAGAAACTCCTCTTGTTCAAGTGAAATATTTCAGACCAGTTGAGCTTAATTCTTTGTAACCATTCTCGGCCCAGAAGACTAGAACCTTCACCTGTCACTATGATAATTGGAAGCTGGGCTGTCTGTTGCTTATAGGACACGGATACTGTGGCGATGCCCTTTACCTGTATTGACCCTCCAGTGTATGTCTTCAGTTGAGCCGTGGTTCACTCCACATTCAGTGGTTCATTTAGGTATTTAAATGTGTGTTCTAGTTTCCCTAGTACTTTTTCGCTTCTGATAGTTATTGTATTTATTTCCTCTCCCCCTTTTGCCCTTTGATTATTTAGTATTTTTGGAATGATATTAGTGTCTTCTACTGTGAAGACTGAAGCAAAATATTTATTCAACTCCTCTGCCATTTCCTGGTTCCCCATTATTTTATCCCCAGTCTCATTCTCTAAGGGGCCTATATTCACTTTGGCCTCTCTCTTCCTTGTTATATGTTTAAAGAAGCTCTTACTGTCCATTTTTATATTACTTGTTAATTTACCCTCAAAGTTTATTTTCTCCCTCTTGATAATTTTTTTGGTCATCATCTGTTGGTTTTTAAAATTTCCCCAATCCTCTGGTTTACCACTAGTCTTTGCCACACTGTATGTTTTATCTTTCAATTTGATACACTCCTTAACTTCTTTGGCTAACCAAGGTTGGTTTATCCCCTTCTTAGAATCCTTTTTTCTCACTGCAATATATCTTTGCTGTAAGTCATGAACTATTTTCTTAAACGTCTGTCATTGTTCATCAACCGTCTTTTCTGTTAAACTCCTTTCCCAGTCCACTCCAGCCAACTCTGCCCTCATTCCATTGTAATTACCCTTATTTAAGTTTAGCACAGTTGTTTCCGACCCAAGTTTCTCACTCTCAAATTGTTTTCTAGGTGACCTTTTACTCTGAAATCATTTATTAAACCTGCCTCATTACGCATTACCAGATCTAAAATAGCCTGATCCCTGGTTGGATCCACAACATATTGTTCTAGGAAACTGTCCCGAATACGCTCTATGAACCCTTGCTCGTGGCCACCTCTGCCAATTTGATTTCCCCAGTCTACATGAAGATTAAAGTCACCCATGCTTACTGTACTGCCTTTTTTACATGCCCTCTTTATCTCTGATTTATTTTCTGTCCGACAGAATAGCTAATATTAGGGGGCCTATAGACTACTCCCACCATTGTCTTCTTCCCCTTGTTATTTCTTATCTCCACCCATATGGTTTCTACATCACCCGATCCTGGATCATTTCTTGCTATTGCACTTATTCCATCTTGTACTAACCAAGCTACCCCACCACCCTTTCCTTCCTGCCTGTCCTTTAGAAAAGTCGCATACCCCTGAATATTTAGTTCCCAGCTTAGATCTCCTTGTAACCACATCTCCGCAATGGCTGTTAGATCATACCTATTAACCTCTATTTGTGCCGTTAATTCATTTCTCTTGTTCCGAATACCACGTGCATTTAAGTAAAGAGCCATTAATTTTGGCTTTTACGATTTTCTCCCCCTTTGACCCTATTAGCTGCTGTTTTTTAATGTTTAATTTGACCCTATTTGCTGCTGTTTTTTCATGTTTGTACACTCTGTCCCTTCCTGTCACACTCTGGGTATCATTACCTAAATAGCTGCCTTGAAAACTGACAGCAAAAGCTTCTCCAAGTATATAAAAGGAAAGAGGGTAGCTAAAGTGAATGTTGGTCCCTTGGAGGATGAGATTGGGGAGTTAATCTGGGGAACACAGAAATGGCAGAGACGTTTAATCAATATTTTGCCTCAGTTTTCACGGTGGAGGATACTAGTGCCACCCCAATAGTAACAGGTAGAGCAGAGGGTAGAGAGAAGGAGGAACTTAGAACAATCACCATCACTAGAGAAAAAGTACTGAGCAAACTATTGAGATTAAAGGGTGACAAGTCCCCAGGACCTGATGGCCTACATCCCAGGGTCTTAAAGGAAGTGACAGCGGAGATAGTGGATGCATTGGCAATAATATTCCAAAATTCCCTGGATTCTGGAAAGGTCCCAGTGGATTTGAAAAATGCTAATATATATCACCCTTATTCAAAAAGGGGGGAGGCAGAAAGTTGGAAACTATAGACCAGTTAGTCTAACGTCTGTCGTTGGGAAATTGTTGGAATCCATTATTAAGGAGGTAGTAATGGGACATTTGGAAAGTCAAATTGCAATCCATCAGAGTCAGCATGGTTTTATGAAGAGTAAATCGTGTTTGACTAATTTGCTAGAGTTCTTTGAAGATGTGACAAGCAAAGTGGATAATGGGGATCCTGTAGATGTAGTGTATCTGGACTTCCAGAAGGCCTTTGATAAGGTGCCGCACAAAAGATAAATACACAAGATAAGATCACACGGAGTTAGGGGTAATATATTAGCTTGGAAAGGGGATTGGCTAACCAACAGAAATCAGAGTCAGGATAAATGGGTCTTTTTCTGGATGGCAAGCTGTAACTAGTGGGGTGCCACAGGGTTCGGTCTTTGGGCCCCAACTATTTACAATCTATATTAATGACTTGGATTCAGGGGTAGAAGGTACTATAGCTAAATTTGCAGATGACACCAAAATAGGTGGGAAAGTAAGTTGCAATGAAGAAATAAGAAATTTACAAATGGATATGGACAGGTTAGGTGAATGGGCCAAAATTTGGCAGATGGAGTTTAACGTGGATAAGTGTGAGGTTATCCATTTTGGTCGGAAGAATAAAAAGGCGACTTATTTAAATGGAGAGAAACTTCAGAATGCTTCAGTGCAGAGGGATCTGGGTGTCCTCGTGCATGAATCGCTGAAAGCTAGTATGCATGTACAGCAGGTAATAAGGAAGGCAAATGGAATTTTGGCATTTATTGCTAAAGGAATAGAGTATAAAAATAGGGAAGTGTTGTTACAACTGTACAAGGCATTGGTGAGACCGTACCTGGAGTACTGTGCACAGTTTTGGTCCCCTTGAGGAAGGATGTAGTTGCACTGGAGGTGGTTCAGAGGAGGTTCACTAGATTGATTCTAGAGATGTGGGGCTTGACTTATGAGGAGAGATTGAGCAGTTTGGGCCTAATCTCGCAAGAGTTTAGAAGGCTGAGAGGAGATCTAATTGAGGTATATAAGATGCTAAAGGGGATAGACAAAGTAGATGTGGAGCGGATGTTTCCCCTTGTGGGGCATTCTAGAACGAGAGGCCATAGATTTAGGCTAAGGGGTGATAGATTTAAATCAGAGATGAGGAGGAATTGCTTTTCTCAAAGGGTCGTGAATCTGTGGAATTCACTACCTCAGAGTGCAGTGGATGCCGGGACGCTGAATAAATTTGAGGAGGAGATAAACAGATTTTTAATTAGTAACGGGTTGAAAGGTTATGGGAAGAGGGCGGGAAATCGGAGTTGAGGCCGAAATGAGATCAGTCATGATTGTATTGAATGGCGGGGCAGGTTCGAGGGGCTGAATTGCCTCCTCCAATCCTAGTTCTTATCTTCTTGCAAGGCTGCCATATCCTTTTGCTTTGTGAGCCTGTGTATCTCCTCTCCAGAACCCTCCCCACCTCTATTTAGTTTAAAGCCCTCTCTACAGCCCTAGTTACTCGATTCACCAGGACACTGGTCCCAGCACAGACCAAGTGAAGCTCATCCCACTGGAACAGCTCCCCTCTACCCCAGTACTGGGGCCAGTGCCCCATGACCTGAAACCCATTCCTCCCACACCAATCTCTGATCATGCATTTAACTCCTTGACTTTATTTACCCTCTGCCAGTTTGCCCGTGGCTCAGGTAGCAATCCCGAGATTATTACCTTGGAGGTTCTGCTTTTTAATTTACCTCCTAACTGTTCAAATTCTTTCAGCGGAACCTCCTTTCTAGTCCTATCAATGTCGTTGGTACCAAGATGGACGATGATAACTGGACCCCTCCCCTCCCACTCCAAGTTCCTCTCCAGCCCTGAGGAGATGTCCTTAACCCTGGCGCTGGGCAGGCAACACAGCCTTCGGGACTCACGCTCACGGCTGGAGAACAGTATCTATCCCCCTAATTATACTGTCCCCTCCCACTGCTACACTCCTATTTCCTCCCCCCACTTGAATGGTTCCCTGTACCACGGCGCCAAATTTGAATTATCTAATCTGAGATGTGTGACTGCCTCCTGGAGCAAAGTGTCCAGGTAGCGTCCCCCTCCCTGATGTGGCTCATTGTCTGCAGCTCAGACTCCAGCTCCTTAATTCGGATCCGAAGTTCCGGGAGCTGGAAACGCCTGCCCTGCCATCCCTAACTTATTCTATTTAATTGAGTGCTTAATTCTCCTCGTTTCCCAGCTCTTTACACTTTATTGTAATTATTTTTTCACAGCAGAATCGATCTTATATCCAACAAGCTATTTTTAAGAAAGAGAAAATTAAGACTAGAGACCTAATCACAAACTATTGACCTTAATTTTACTTTAAAGACTAGAATTATTCACCAATACAACTCACCAATCAGCTGCTCTCCGCGCACTTTGTTTAAAGTGAATTCTCCGCATTCTCCCCGCTCGGTTTTTAAATGAATTCTCCACACTCTCCCCGCTCTTTATTTAAAGTGAATTCTCAGCACTCTCCCCGCTCGGTGTTTAAATGAATTCCCCGCACTCTCCCGCTCTTTCTTTAAATGAATTCTCCACACTCTCCCCGCTCTTTCTTTAAATTAATTCTCCACACTCTCCCCGCTCGGTGTTTAAGTGAATTCTCCACACTCTCCCCGCTCGGTTTTTAAATGAATTCTCCGCACTCTCCCCGCTCGGTTTTTAAGTGAATTCTCCGCACTCTCCCCGCTCGGTTTTTAAGTGAATTCTCCACACTCTCCCCGCTCGGCTTTTAAATGAATTCTCCACACTCTCCCCGCTCGGTTTTTAAATGAATTCTCCACACTCTTCCCGCTCGGTTTTTAAATGAATACTCCCCACTCTCCCCGCTCGGTTTTTAAATGAATTCTCCACACTCTCCCCGCTCGGTTTTTAAATGAATTCCCCACACTCTCCCCGCTCAGTTTTTAAATGAATTCTCCACACTCTCCCCGCTCGGTTTTTAAATGAATTCTCCACACTCTCCCCGCTCGGTTTTTAAATGAATTCTCCACACTCTTCCCGCTCGGTTTTTAAGTGAATTCTCCACACTCTCCCCACTCGGTTTTTAAATGAATTCTCTGCACTCTCCCCACTCGGTTTTTAAATGAATTCTCCGCACTCTCTCCGCTCGGTTTTTAAATGAATTCTCCGCACTCTCCCCGCTCGGTTTTTAAATGAATTCTCCACACTCTCCCCACTTGGTTTTTAAATGAATTCTCCACACTCTCCCCGCTCGGTTTTTAAATGAATTCTCCGCACTCTCCCTGCTCTTTGTTTAAATGAATTCTCCACACTCTCCCCGCTCTTTGTTTAAATGAATTCTCCACACTCTCCCCGCTCGGTTTTTAAATGAATTCTCCGCACTCTCCCCGCTCGGTTTTTAAGTGTATTCTCCACACTCTCCCCGCTCGGTTTTTAAATGAATTCTCCGCACTCTCCCCGCTTGGTTTTTAAGTGTATTCTCCACACTCTCCCCGCTCGGTTTTTAAATGAATTCTCCACACTCTCCCCGCTCTTTGTTTAAATGAATTCTCCACACTCTCCCCACTCGGTTTTTAAGTGTATTCTCCACACTCTCCCCGCTCGGTTTTTAAGTGTATTCTCCACACTCTCCCCGCTCGGTTTTTAAATGAATTCTCCACACTCTCCCCGCTCTTTGTTTAAATGAATTCTCCACACTCTCCCCACTCGGTTTTTAAGTGAATTCTCCGCACTCTCCCCGCTCGGTTTTTAAATGAATTCTCCACACTCTCCCCACTCGGTTTTTAAGTGAATTCTCCGCACTCTCCCTGCTCGGTATTTAAATGAATTCTCCGCACTCTCCCCGCTCGGTTTTTAAATGAATTCTCCACACTCTCCCCGCTTGGTTTTTAAATGAATTCCCCACACTCTCCCCGCTCGGTTTTTAAATGAATTCTCCACACTCTCCCCGCTCGGTTTTTAAATGAATTCTCCACACTCTCCCCGCTCGGTTTTTAAATGAATTCTCCACAATCTCCCCACTCGGTTTTTAAATGAATTCTCTGCACTCTCCCCACTCGGTTTTTAAATGAATTCTCCACACTCTCCCCACTTGGTTTTTAAATGAATTCTCCACACTCTCCC